>NW_027502890.1:0-59087 GCF_021521415.1 Bidens hawaiensis
CCCAGCGGGTCCCGTGCTTGGTTTTGGTGATTTGTAACTTGTGATATCAGTGTTACATACCACCTCAACCTTGCTGGTCGATGTATTAAAGACCCGTCTGTTGGGAGTCCCAACAAAGTATCCGACTAAGATTCCTTCGTCGGCTACTCCACCAAATTTTGAATTGGTCTTTAATATCGAACACGGGGACCCGAATGGTTCAAGACCACTCAAGTTGGGTTTTCTCCCATGCATTAGTTCATAGCAGGTTTTATTTAATCTTTTAACAGTTAACACTCTATTAAGGATATAACAGGCTGTAGCAACAGCTTCAGCCCAGAACACCACGGGAAGTTTCGAATCAGCCAGCATGGTCCTGGCTCCTTCAATCAAAGTCCTGTTCTTCCTCTCAGCCACTCCATTTTGTTGCGGAGTATACGGTGCGCTGTATTGGTGTTCAATCCCCTTCTGTAGGCAGAAGATCTCCATCTGATAGTTCTTGAACTCAGTCCCATTGTCACTCCTGATGTATTTAACTCTTTTTCCCATAATGTTCTCAACTTTGGTAATCAAATTTATTACCATCTGAACAGTTTCATCCTTCGACTTCAGGAAATATACCCACGAGTATCGAGAAAAATCATCAGTAATCACCAAGCAGTACGATGTTCCCCCTAGACTTTTTACATTCACGGGACCGAAGAGATCCATGTGAAGTAATTCTAAGGTACTGACTATTGAGTTGACCTTCTTGGTGTGATGGGATTTCTTGTGTTGCTTTCCCTTCTTGCATGATAAGCATTTGTCTTCGAAGTTGAAATTCTTCAAGGGAACTCCCAACACAAGCCCATTTTTGACAAGGTAGTTCATCTTACGAAGATGAATGTGCCCCATTCTCCTATGCCATAATTCGGACTCTGATTCAGTCGCTTTCGACAAAAGACATGATTCTTCAGTGGCCATTTCAGTAGACCTCATATCCATGATATACGTATTCTTCACTCTCGGAGCCTTCATAACAATCCAGTCCTCTGGTATCTTAAAACCAGGATGCAACACAATCGCCTCATTATTGGTAAAATGCACGGTGTAATCCTTGTCACAGATCTGCGAAACACTCAGCAGATTGTGCTTCAGTTCTTCAACAAAGTTCACTTTCTCCAAAGTCATCTTTCCATTCGACACCGTCCCTATTCCTATAATCCTTCCACCGCTCTCTCCTGCGAAACTCACTCTTCCTCCTTGAACAGGTTTCAAGTCGTGTAACAATTTCTTGTTACCCGTCATGTGCCGGGAACAGCCGCTATCCACAACCCATTGATTGTTGGCCGCCCTGTTCAACTGTTCCTGCATGATTAAAGCAGATTATTAGAATCTTGGGACCCAAGACCTCTTGGTCTTGGGTCGATACATCCCGTACGTTGGCTGTCCAAAGTTAGTATTATAATCATTTCTGTGAGTCCTAACAGGATACCTTCTTGTGGATTGTCTATGAGGCCATCCAAACCGTCTTGAATTAAATGAATTATTAGTTATGGTTTGGGTGTTACCAGCGAAAAACTGAGATCTATTTTTTTGAAAACCTGGATTAGTCCATTTTCTGAAATTCGATGGGTTTTCAGTTTTATCATTAAATTGTTTACTGTTAGCTTTTTCCTCAGATTTTAAAGGCCTCACACCTCTGAATTTTTGCTTCAGAGGGCAATCAGCAACAAGATGTCCTTGTTGATTACATCTAAAACAACACCTGTTTTCAACTTTCTTATCAAAAGTTATCTTAGGTGTTGAGGCCGTATTACTGCCCGTTTGTCTCACATATGGTGGGACATACGGGTTTAGTGGAGACTTCTTTTCAGATGTTTTCTTTTTCTCTCCACTTTTTGGTAACACTTCCTCTTGATTTGTGTTACCCGACTCAGAAGACTTGTCCGAGTTAGATGAGACAGGACTCGGAGCAGAAATTTTAATACTTGCAACAGGCTTACTAACTTCTGGTTTTTTAGCAGTAACTGGAACTGGAACTGTCTGACCATAGTCAACATCGACAGATTTCTGATTACTAGGGTCATAAGTGTAATTATGATTGAAAGGTGGTGGAACTTCATGATAACCAATTCCTCCCCTTTTGGAGACCCTTGATCACTAACGAGGTGATCAAGTATAGCGGAGGAATTTCTGAATTGTTCAAGTTTCCTGTTAAGTTCCACCACTTTTACCTGGTGATCAGCTATCTGTTTTTCCCTCTCAGCTATTAGTTTGGTTTTCTCTTCTAGAACTTCATAGCTAAGATCAATCATGTTAATTATTTCAGCAAGCTTTGCTTTAAGACTTTTAATATCTGTTTCACTAGCTTTAATTTTTACTTTGTAACTATTTTCTCTAGCTTTAGTGAAATGATGATCTTCTTTTAAAGTTTTATATTGCGCATCCAAACTAACAAACTGATCAGTTAGAGTTGTCAGTTGTTCAGACAGAAGTTCACACTTAGTACAAGGGAGTTCGGTACTTACCTCGGAGAGCTGGTCTGCTACATCTGCCATGTACGCTTCATTTTCGCCAGTTCCCTTCTCACTATCTGCATTTTCGATGTTTGCCAAGTTGGCCTGTTCAAATACTTCTTCAACATGCAGATTCCAGTTGTACTCTTCATTCTGTCTGGAAATCATGGCTCTATAGTCATTACCACTCCCACTTTGCTGTGTAGATCTATTCTGACTGCGTTCTACACGTTCATTCTTGCATTCTTTTGCAAAGTGGCCATTCTGCTGACAGTTGTAGCAGCGAACCTTAGACTTATCAAACCCTGGCCTCTCTCTGACAAACTTCCTGCCAGTCTTCTTCATGAACCTCTTTACCCTTCTCACTATCATGGCCATCTGCCACTGCAGATCCATCTCCTCCAGATCATCAGCATCGATCTGGTCATAATCTTCATCCAAAACTGCAGGATCAACGATCTTACCCTGAATGTAGTTCTCATACGAAGCAATAAAAGATGCATAGAGAGCAAACTGCTGTTCAGCAGATTTGACACTCATGGGCATCTTCGAGTAGTTGTTGTTTGAAACACTTGGGGAATAACTACTCTTGGTCGCTTGAGGTTGAGAAGTATTTGACCCTCCAGCTACATAGCACACATCACCATTCATATTGAGAGATACATGTCCCTCATGTGTTGAGCTCGCGCCTGACTCTCCCTTAGAGTAATAAACAGATGATTCCGTTTTCGAACTTGATCCGGAGTTAACCTTTGCCCCATACATACCCGGATCTTGAACCTGATCAGTAGGTGTCTCCTTTCGTTCCATGTTCAGTTCAAACGTTCTCAGCTTGTTAACTGCTGTCTCAAGGTCATAGTCAGCAAAGTCTTTATCTTCTCTCATCAACACAGTATACATCTCCCATTTTGGTGGGAGAGCATCAAGAAGCTTCTCAACAATCTCATCTTCTTTGTATGCAATTGAATAGTTGCTGAGTTCAGTCATCAGATGATAATATCTGGTGATGATATCATCAAGTGATTCGTTTTTCAGATACTTGAAGACCGAGAATTGGGTTTTTAGAAGTTTAATCTTCGAAGCACGAATTCCCACATTGCCCTCAAAACGGTTTTCAAGAGCTTCCCAAAGCTCTCTAGCAGTCTTATACTTTCGGAAGGTGTGAAGTATCTCTTGTGGAAGAGCCATTGTAATTGCTGCATGAGCTTTACTTTCTGCCTCATACATCTTCTTCTCTTCATCTTCCATCTCTTTGTACTTCTTGATCTGATCACGACCTTCATACTCAGTAGTAGGTGGAATGTAACCATCTTGTATACACACCCACATCTTGGCATCTTGATACTTGACATATTGTTCAAAACGATCTTTCCACGCTACATAATCCGTTTTCTTAAGCATCTTGGGTGCCTTTGTAGCTGAACCTGCTTCTACTTCCATCTTTACTAGTTCAGTAATGTTTATCGAAGACATCTTTCTCTAAACTCAAAGAAATCCGAAAATAAAAATTTTATTTTCAAACAGCACTGTTGGCGAAGTTGTGGATAACTTCGCTTAAAGCTTAACTTCGCGTGAATTTGTAACGTCGCTCACTTTCTTAAATTCGCTGGATTGGCGAACTTGAGAATAACTTCGCTTAAGTTGAGCGAACTTGGGAGGTAGGCGAAGTTGAGGGTAACTTCGCTTAAGATAAGCGAACTTGAAGAGGTAGGCGAAGTTGTGGATAACTTCGCTTAACCTTATATCTTCGCCGAAACCCTACTTACAGTGACGGCAACTTCGCCAGATGAACACGAACTTTCTGCAGATTAGATTTCTGGGTTTTTCGAGGTGTGTGAAGGTGTTATGGGTTGTTTTTGAAGGTAGGGGGTGAGTAGGACACAAAAACTCAGAAAACTCGTCCCGCGAATAGTCGAACGGAACGATTTCTATACCCGCGTGATAATCCCGAACCACACAATCGAGCAAATGTTCTGATACCAATTGTAGGTTTCCAGCCGGATCTACACGAGATATCGCGTACTACGCAGGTGCGGAATCCCTACGTAAGACGTTACGAGAATAGAAAACAATACGATTAACACACGATAATCAAACACGTTGTATACCAACCTTAAACACGTGATACGAAGATCACTTGATTACAGACTCTCTCTGACTCAAATACACGAAAACTGAATTCTCCTTTTTTTTTTTAATCTTAAGCCGTAACAGATGGCTTATATAATCACGACAACTTCGCCTGGCATGTTCAGGCGAAGTTGTCACTAACTTCGCTTGACTAACAAGTTCGCCCATATCAGCGAACTTGTTAGCAACTTCGCTTATACAAAACATAAAATATTACAAACGCGATTACAGACACTAGACACTGAACTACTGACATCATGCACCAACACTTATCGGCACCCGTATCAAATAATACCGAAGCATAATGATTATCAATGAGAAACATACCATTCAACACGTCACTAGATCTTTGAGCTTGATTCACATTCATTATAAAAGTACGACCAATAGACCCTTGAGGGGTGATGTATATAAAAATATACATCTTTTTAGCATCCAATAATCTCTAAAAACTGCAACTTCTATCAAATAATATAGCTCAAAAGGCTAAACCCAAGCCTTAAACGAAGAAACAAGCGAAAAGCCAAAGAAAAATGAAAGAAAACAATAGAAACACCTGAACACGCCCTCGTGCCCCTTGCACACTCCCCTATGCTTCTCTATGCAAGAAAAGACAAAAATCTGCAAGAAAAGACAAAATACTGGACACTTAGGCACGGGGTCGTGGCTCAGGAAGCATGGGGGCCATTGTCACCTTTCAGAAAAGACAAAAGAAATATAACAGATCACCAGAAAGCACTGGCCCGTGCCTCAGGAAGCACGCCGTCGTGCTGAATCACCATGTAAGATCTGACAAAGAATTTAATGCGACTAGACATGTGGACACGGGGGGCGTGCCTCATGGAACACGTGGTCGTGCCTGCATATCCAGACTGCCTATAAATAGAGGATCATATTGCATTTATCAAGTGTGCTTGAGGAAAAGTTCCATACGGGTTTCTCTTATAAAAACACTCATATTACACTCATATTGAAGATCTTGTGAAGAGTTAGAAGGGAGGTTACCATCATCCATCACCATCATCCGTCACCATTGAAGAGGGAAGATTCATCCAACATTTGGTTAGATTATTCTAGTTTGATCATGTGTTTGTTATCTTCATCTCTTTTGATGTTCATAACCATGCTCATTATGAGCTAACTCCATTTACCATCAAAAATCTATGAAGAAGCTTTGTTTTACTTGATGATTGTGTTAAACATGTGATTTAGTTTGGTATAGTACATGGTTATTTTGCAATTATCCTTTAATGAAGAAATGTTTTATCACTTTAACTCAATACATCAAGGTTGATGACTAATAATCATTCATGTTCACTCATGTTCTTGAAGACTAGAAATGGTAAAAAGAATACCTTGTTAACTTATTCAAGATAAAACATGGATCCTTATGTTGTACTTAGAAATGATGAGATATAAGTTATGATCTATTTCTCTAGTTTTGATAAATCTAAAATAACATTGTTAAAGCGATTGCTTAGGTTATCATGCTAGTTAATAAAATCATATGTTAATGTAATGTGTAACTATAACCTAATCAAATCAACCAAGGGGAGGTTGTGTGAGTTAACTACAACCACCCGAATTTGTTAGGATTGGTATTTGAGAAATCAAAGTCAATCCTAATCGTTCTACTTTACCAAACTACTTGTCTACTTAAATTGACATTCTCATGGTAGTATGGATATTAAGCAAGGATGGACTTGAAAATACGCATGCTACTTCTTTTATGTCATAGAATATATTCACTTAGAAATGAGGGACTATTCTATCATATATTATTAGGGCAAGTTTATCACATGTTTACTTAATAATCATCAAGGAAGAATAAAGTGGATTCTTGATCTTAGATGGTAACCTTCATATAATTGAATTACTCATTTAGAATTTCTATTCTTGTCACAAATATATTATATATATAAGTATTTCTATTTTATAAAAAGTTTAAAAATAAACCCCAAAATGATTAAAACTCTCCGATTAAACTAAAACGAAGATTCATTATTGGAAACATTTGTGTCCACGGATCGATATTTGGTTCTTACAATACTATTCTATATATACGATAGGTACACTTGCCTATTTTGTGTGTGTTTAGTCTTAGTAAAAATCACTTTTATAAATTTAAAACACGATCTTGTGCAAAAGCTAAAACCCCTATTTTATATTTTAATAAGCAATCACGCAACACACATCAAGGGGTTTGAGAAATTTGGTTCAATGAGGGAGCTTGAATAGAAGGGTCTTGAGTTGATGCATATGGAGAAGCCATAACCTGAGGCATTGGAGGAGCATAGGTTTGCAGTGCATAAACTGGAGGAGCTTGGGGTTGGTAGGTTTTCACTTGGTAGGCTTGAGCAGTGTAGTATGGTGTGGGGTACACTTGGGCTGGTGGTGCATGGGTGACATAGTGGGGTGCAAGCATTACATGGGCTTGATGAGAATGGGCAAGCAGTGGGCAGGTGTTGCGGATATAGTTAGGGTCTCCACAATGGTAGAAAGCTCGGGTATTATGAACACCGAGTTGAGCAGGGTTAGTAGCAGGTCTAGAAGTAGGTGGTGTAAACCGTGTTTAAACGGCTTGCGAACCGGACGGTGCACAGAAAACGTTAGTAAGATGACCGCAACGGTTGAATTGGGTGCACAATCAACAAGGGGATTGTGTCAGGTGATGACGGTTATATTTGGCATAGAGGGGTGAGGACCATTGTAGGCTCTTTTGTTTGGGGCATTTGGCTTAGGTAGGGGTTGGTTATTGGGTTGGTTGACAACATAGTTTTGGTGATTGGCCTTACGCTTGTTGTTGTTGTTGTTGTGGTTCTTGTTGAAGGGGTTATTGTTGTAAGCAGGTTTATGTTCAGCTTTGGTATAGGTGGATGAGTCGATTTTGGTCTTGTCCGGAGTAGGCTTGGAATCCTTTTGGGACAAGGTTCCATCCCTAACATGACTGTCGGTGAGGGAAGCAGCTAGGTCCATAGCCTCACAGATGGTTAAGGGGTCACGACTCACCACAGCATCACGGAAAATGGTTGGTAAACCGTGAATGTATTTATTAATGCCACGGTTCTCGGGGGTCACACGGAGAGTTATGATATGGCTAAGTTCACGGAAGCGATTGGAATAGGTGGATTTATCCCCACCGATTTGCTTGAGCTCCCAAAACTCAGCTTCAACCCTTTGTAGCTCATGACCAAGGCAAAACTATTTATTCATAGCCTCTTTGAGATACTCCCAAGGAATGGCTACAACCAAATAAGCTCCTTCGTCGGCTTTCAAGGCATTCCACCAAGTGATAGCTCGGTCCTCGAAAACATTCGAGGCGACCTTAGTCTGTTTAGCGTCCGAACATTCATAGTGGATGAACACATTCTCCATCTTCTCGAGCCATTGCAGCAGTTTGGTGGCATTTTCTTCACCACTAAATGAAGTAGGTTTGGTACTTAAAAAATTCTTAAAATCATAGTTGTTCGGAGCGGCCGAAGTAGCAGAACCATTAGAGTTGAGTCTCTGGATTTGGGTTACGATAGTGGGCATAGAAGCGAAAAAACTCCTTGGTGATTCTAGCATCCAGGCGGCATTCGTGAGAACCAGATAAACATTGGTGACGACAGTGGTTTCTTAGTGAAGACATTCTACGAGAAATGAAAATAAATAATTATAAGATGAGGGGTAATTTGTGTAAATATTTATGAGATGACGCAACTAATGAGTTTAACATGAGGTAACTAGATGAGGAGATGAGGTTAGTTTAAAATTTAAAATTTAGTTAATTAAGTTAACTTTACAACAAACTAACGAAACCTATTTTGGGTGTTGGCCTCCCATGAGCTTTCCATGGAAATTTGAATGACCCAACTAAACTAACAAACAAAACAATGGAGTTGGACGGCCCATGAGTATTACATGAAATTTTAACTGTACCAACTAAAAAAATGGTTTAAAATAGATGAGTTGGATGGCCCATGAACGTTACATGCCATTTTAACTGTACCAACTAATTAACGAACTATCAATACAATAGAGTTGGACGGCCCATGAGCGTTCCATGGTATTTTAACTGTACCAACTAAATAACAAACAAACGAAATAGAAACGTGGGTAGTTGGAGTATCCCGTGAATCACCATGTATGATTACTCCAACAAAAAAAAACACAAAAACAAATTGAGAAATGGATAGTAGGGGTACCTAACTAACCACTTAAAATAACATAACACTATAATCAGAAAAGAATTTACCGAATTAAGCCACGAATCACCGTAAATTTGGTTTAAAAATATAAGGAATGCAACCACTAATGCGGTTACATATGAAAGCCTAGGGTGTTGGTCATATGAAAGTTGTGTCCCGCTTTGGCCTATAAGATCAAGTATTGTGGTCAGGTTATCCTCCAGGTAAGGAATAACATCTTACCTTAGGTTCTCGAAACCAGTTTTCCAAGGCCCGACTCATAGTTCTCTCCCCCTTCCAGTTACTAAAGGACTTGTGACACAACCTAGACCTAAGGTGAGAGAGTAAAAACAACACTAGGGAATACTTAAGGAATTTTCCAAAAATAAAGTCAATCTAATTGATTTAAATTAAATAAAAAAAAATATTTTTGAGGTTGAGGCATAGTTTAGAGTTGTGTGTGTGCATGATAGTAATATAATAATAAAAAAAATTATTAACTAAGAAAGCGGTAAACAATTAAGTAGAACACATAAGGAAAGCAAGTACGCATGTATGGGGATCCTAAGCATGTTACTAAGGCACCACTAACGACCTATCTTAAACCTTTGGCTCTGATACCAAAATCACACCCCAACCTAAGATGAAAATGTTGGGGCATGAGCTGATTGCCCACAGCTCTCAAGGTACTATCATGCAATAATTAAAAAGTGACAATCTTTATTAAATTTAATTAATTCTTCAAATAAAATCCAAACAACCAAGTGCATAACATTTAAAATAAAGGCAACAAGATAATTCAAAGTTTCAAATTTAAAACTAGTATTTTGTTTATTGTCTTGGTAATATTTTCCTCTAACAAGCAATCCTAAATCTTCACCGATCCTGAATCAATTCAAATTGTAACCTGCATATGCGTATAAATAAAATAGTTTTGTCAACACAAGGTTGAGTGATTAAACACCAGTTAATTTGGGATACAATATAATATAAAAAACAAAAACTGTTCATATGAGATAAACAATTAAGCCAATGAGATGGAAACAAAATAGGTTTAAAGTATAGTTTGGGGTTAGAATTGTATTTAGTTCAAAGTTATTATGATTATAAATAAATATATTAAACAATATTATTAAAATAATAAAGATAACTCGATAATTGCGGTATTTTATTGATATAATAAACCGATCATATAAATGGGTCGGGTAACGGCTACAAAATAATAAATGAGAAAAACCCGAATTATGACATCATTGACACAAATACAATAATATATACAAGATATGGCCAATAATTTAGGAGATAATATCTCCTCAGATAAATGTGAATAACAATAGAGTTGACCAGCGATTTGTTTTTGAATATTAAATCATATCGAATTTGCCTCCTTTTATCCCCCATCAAGCGAAACTAGTAGGGGACCAACACGAAGCATCATGCAAAAACGTTAAAAAAGAGGTCTCGGAAGACTCTTGATAAATATGTCTGCTACCTGAAGCTTGGTAGGAACAAACTTTGTGTGAAGATGATCGACAAAGACCAATTCACGAACAAAATGATAGTCGATGTCTATATGTTTTGCTCATTTACGAGAGACCAGGTTTTGACTTAAGAATAAAGCGCTTTTGTTGTCACATACTAGTGTTGGACGATCCGGTGGTAGAGCATGTAATTCACGTAGGAGATGGGTTAACCAAAAAACTTCAGCTGCCGTGTTTGCCATGGCTCTATATTCTGACTCATAGCTCGATCGTGACACCGTTGGTTGCTTTTATGCACTCCGTGAAACCAAGTTTCTGCCTAAAAAACAGAGTAACCATATGTTGAGCGTGGAGTTACAATACATCAAACCCAGTTTGCATCTGAGCAACCAACTAAGGTTTTTTAGTTGGTTTATCAAATGTTAAATCAAAGGATAAAGCGCTCTTGACATATCTTATTATTCTTTTTACAAGCTGAAAATGTGAAGTAATCAGGTTTTGAAGATATTGGCTGGCTTGATTTACAGCGTATGAAAGATCGGGCTGGGTGATGGTGAGGTACTGGAGAGCACCAACCAAGAAGCGGTATAAGGTAGGGTCATGAATTAGTGTACCGACGGAGAGGAATGTATCAGTAGTGTTAAGAGGAGTTGATGCTGGTTTTAATCAAGAAGACCCACTCGAGAAAGAATGTCATAAGCATACTTTGCTTGTCTCAAGAAAATACCAGATGTAGTGTTGATCACCTTGAGGCCAAGAAAGTAACTTAAAGAACCAAGATCCTTTATTTTGAACTCGTTACGTAGACGCTTTGTCAAGTTATTGATAACATTTGAGTCATTACCGGTAATAATGATATTGTCTACGTAAAAGAGTCAATATATGAGAACCGAATTGGTTTTGTAAATGAAGAGTGATGGAGCAGATCACCTACATTTGAAACCGAGGGTGATAAGGAAGGAACTTAAACATTAAAACCAAGCACGTGGTGCTTGTTTTAGTCCATATAGATCTCGTTTAAGCTTTCATAAATGAGTCCAGAACTACGAATTTACGAATCCGGGTGGTTGTTCCATGTAAACAGTTTCGGTAACATGACCGTTTAAGAAGTTGACGAATTTGCCAATTGTAGATTGTAGAAAGACTAAGTACAACGCGTATGGTGGAAGCTTTGACCACCAGACTAAACGTATGAGAAAATTCAAGATCGGGAACTTGTGTGAACCCTTGAGCTACTAAACGAGCTTTGTAGAGGTCAAGAGTACCGCATGCCTTATATTTAATTAGGTATATCCATTTGGAACCTACAACATTGAAAGATTAGGTCGTTTCACAAGATCCCATGTGTGATTATTCAGAAGAGCCGTTAATTTTTCATTCCCCTTGGGAACATGTGTGACAAGGAGGGAATGATGTAGGTTATTAGAGGTGAATTCAGTGAGATGCACAAATTTTTTCAATTTTAAAATACTATATTTTGAACGTGTGGTATTAGAATGGGAGGGAGGTACTGGTTGGATTGGTTGTGGTTGAGACATAGAGGGTGGTGGAGAGTTGGGTGGGATAGGCATGGCTGGATGATTGGTGTTTTGATTTTCTATGGTAAATGTCGAAGGATATTGAGGCAGAGCTTTGTTAGGAGTTTGGACAGAATGGATGGTGGGTGGAGATTGGGTTGATTGATTGTTTGGGCTGAGAATGAACGAACATATAGGGCAAGTGGTTGGATGGTTTGAGGTTTGTGGGTTGGTTTGATGAGTTGGGTTAGAAGGTGATGTATTCAAGTCTGGGTTTTTGTGGATATTTGTTTTTGGAAGGAGCAGGAAGTGAGTTTTCAAAATTTGAAAATAATAACTTCGTTTCATTTATCGGTGAAGTTTTTCAAGAAAAAGGAAACTTGTCCTCATCAAACTTGCCATGACGGGTTATGTATACGCGTGATGAGGTTGGGTATAAACATCTATAAGCCTTGTATTTGGGACTATAACCGATATATATGCATGGGGCACTACGTGGCTCGAGTTTATGTTTGGTATAGTCTCTAAAATATGGAACAACACGACTAACGAATACTTTGAAAGTGGAATAAGATGGTGGGTGATTAAAAAGCATTTCAAATGGAGATTTGTTATTGAGAAGAGGTGTTGGTATACGATTTATAGTATATGGAGGCGGAGGTGAAAGCATCAAGTCATAAGTGTGCGAGATCATATGTGTTGAACATCATAACTAACCCCGTTTCGGTTATGTGATGGAGTTTACGTTCAACACCTCCATTTTTTTGAGGTGTGTATGGACATGATAACCTGTGTTGAATGCCACTACCACCGGAAGAGGAGCACTGAAAGAGACCACGACTTGAAGAATCACGGGATGAAAAGGATTTGGTGAATATTTAAGAGTGAGCCGAGAAGGCTGCTTGAGGCGGCTAGTTACCGTCTAGGGTTTGGAGAAAAACCTCGTGGTTTTCGGCATGGGCGAATAGATCACGGATGGGTGGCGATGGGCGCACGCTTCGTTGAGCAGTGAAGAAAATTTCAAATGAAGGACCGAGTCAACAAAGGAACCAATGTGTTTTGTCATCATCAGTAACCGGGTGACCTATAGCAGCCATCAAGTTGGTCACATAATAATCAGAATTTCCGACCGTAATCAGAAACTGTGGAGTTTCCCTTCTGCATTTGACGAAGCGAATCTTGAAGAGCATGCATTCTTTCAAGGGAATGATGGCTATAGGCATTTTCTAAAGCTTGCCAAACTTGACGCGTTGTTGTATGACCTATGGTTTCGGCCGTAGCTTCCTCCGTGAGGTGGGATTGCATGAGTAGCAGGACCCGTTGATCAGCCTCCTGCCATATTGCAAAGGTAGGGTTGGGGGTGTCTTTGCCATCAGTGGTGACAATGGATGATGGAGCAATGGAGGTACCATTAATATGGTTTAGAAGGTTAAGGTAGGAGAGAAGGGGGTGGACTTGGTTTTTCCAAAGTAGGCAATTTGTAGATAAAAGCTTGGTGGTGATGAAATATGAAAGGGTTTGAAGATGAGGAGTTGAAGAATCAGAGATGGAGGAGCCTGTCATATTATCGAGAAAAGGAAAAATTGAAGGCTAAGGTTTCACAACCTGGTATGATACCTTGAAAGATTGTAAATGCTTACTTTTCATCAACACAAATACAATAATATATAAAAGATATGGCCAAGAATTTAAGAGAGAATATCTTCTCAAATAAATGTGAATAACAAGAAGGTTGACCAATTATTTGTTTTTGAATTTTTAATCATATTGGATTTGCCTCCTTCTAGTGGGTAAAGGATAAAAAAATATTTGTTGGGCTGAACTGTAGAAATAATCAGACTGATTTAGTTTGATCCATTAGTTTAATCGGGCAGCCAACTAAAGGATTGAAAAAGATGACTACCGTTGTTTGTAGCCCGGAATAAACAAAAGGACCAAATAAAGAATTTGTTCTCACTTGCAAATGGTTACAATAATTACTGTTTTGCAAGTTTGCTAATTCTTTAACGTGAAATTGTTTTGAACGTATCACACGAAAGAGTACACAACTCGGTGATGTCATCCCATATCATACACTACTACAAAATAAGCTTATTGTAACTTTTCACATGCAACCATTTTAAATTGTGTTGTATTTGACTCTAATGCAACTTCATTCAATATAAAGGTTGCATTAAAGGACTAATGCAACTTTTTTTTATTAAAAGTTGCAAAAGTTTAATGAAATTGCAACCTTTTTGCTTATAAGTTGCGAAAATTGTAACTTTTTTCTCAAAAGGTTGCAGATTTCATAAAATTTGCAACCGTTAGATAGAAAAGTTACAATTTTTGGTCGCATGATACTTATACAGGAAATATGGAACCGACTCCTATCAAAACCAAAAAGACTTAAAAACATGAATTTTTCTCATTGCCCGCCTCCTTTTTGAATTTTTTTTCATTGCCCAACATTTTGTTTATTTTTTTATGCCAAGAAATCTGACATCCTGCGCCCAAATCATTTTCATGGGCTACTAGGCTTGTATAAAAAATTTCGAAGAGGATATGAATTTGAAAAAACCATGTGGCACCTAAGCTAATCCGGTAGCTGTCTGGATTTAAAAATATAGTAATCGCTAGAAAAATTCACCCGACACCTGGAAATAAGCAAGCGATGCTGGGAACATTTTTGTTGGGCAAGCAGAAAAGTAGGTGGCCGACTAGAGACAATCTTGACATGTTTTATGTATGTGGTGCTTGATTAATAGTGTAGAAGAAATAAACGAGATGGTTGATTTTTGAGTTAGATATAATGAAGTCGGTGGAATTTTAATGGTCATTTTAGGAATTGTGTTGATCAAAATAGATCATTTTCTCTGAATTAAAACAAAGATTGTAGTCACATAATTTATTAATAAGTTAATATATCCCAGACAACCGTCCGTTTGGCCCACAATACCATTTGACCGGGATATTATAGCCACGTTTGTGTTGCAATCATCGATACTAAACCCTCAAATGCGCCTTAGGAAAACCGTCATCGGCACTCACTACACCTCTGAAATCTCTCGATTTTCTTAGTCGCCTATTTGATCGTAGTTTCCGTAGCCATTTCTGACTCGAATTTCGGGTTTGCGTCTTTATTGTGTAATTTCTTCTGTTGTTTGTAACTAACAATGTGTCAAAATGTTTGTTTATGTGAGTAATTATTGTGATGTGGCTTTTCCTTGGGAATTATTGTTTGCGCCTGTTATTTCTGCTGAGATATGGGTTGCTTGGTTAAGAATTTTGGGTATAACTCAATTTGTTCCTCTATAACAATGCGAAATCTGTTTAGGAAATCATTTTATTCTTTTATTTTATGATTTGTTAATTAATCCCATTTTTTTAAGTTTCTCTTTTATTTTCTCTTAGTTTTCTAAAGATTCATGGGGTACTTAATATTTGTGGTGGAATTATGGTTTAGAACTGTTTTGATGGCATGTAATATACTATATATCCTTATTGATTGTTAATGGTTATATAGGACGCATCATACATATGTATTTTTTTTACTAATTCTGATGATGGAACCTTGAACTCATTGTTTGTGTAGTAATTAGTATTTCAATTGCTTTTATAGTTGACCTTTGTTATTGAGAAGAAATTATCCACAAAGAATCCTAAACGTGTTTGCAATTAACTTACTTCTAGGGCACAATAGAGTAATTTTTTATTCTTTAGGATGATTTAGATTAATATATGTTAAGAAGAAACAATCCATGTAAATACCTTAAACAATGTGCAACATTTTCGCTCTTCGGTTCCCTTTTATATCACTCTATATTTTTGTATCAAATTGACCTTCATTTTCAGGTTCAGCATGCTTTTCAACTTTTTATCAATACTCAAACATCACATGAAAATGGTTTATGGTATATTTGGCATTGATGAACATCTTGTGAGTTATAATTACAGTTTTGTTATTAGCCTTTTGTGAATATAGTCGTATGCTATGATATAATCACTGTTTAGAACATTTGAATTCAGTAAAATGTGGCGCCCTAAATTGGTTGATTCGTCCCTGCCACTAAAACGTTAATCATGTTGTTTCCTCTATATGTTAATAGTAATTTGTGACCAGCACATATATACATATTTTAAAAATAATTAGAGATCAAAATTGGGAATTATATTTAACAAAATGATTAACCGTGTGTTGAACCCATAGTTTTCAAGGTGCAAGGCGCAAAGGGTGATCCTTGGGCCTAGCAATGCGTCTTTTTAATGTTTTTCTCATCTTCTTCTATATTACCATTTTAGGATGCGACTAATATGAATAAACAATGGTAGTTTTAAAGATTGTTGATTATATTAGTTTGATAGTTAAAAACTTGTTCATCTTCATTTTGTTTTCTCGTATACGAATATTGTTAAGTGTTAACTATCTTTTTCAATGTTTCAAAGGTCATCAAGAAAAAGTCATGCACGGCTAATGCCAATCGTGTTTTTGGTTATGAATGATATCTTGCCCTTGGTAAATTTCTCAAGAAATATGATTATTATAATAAGTTGGCTTTGGTTCCCTATCTTTTAGATTAAATCTTGAGCCCTAAAACGAAAACCAGTGCTGTCATGTTTCTGTGTTAACTATGTAAACTATCTTGTAGCTATGAACCCTAACTTTTTGAGAGACTTATTAACTTATATTGACCAATGTATTCATTTATGTGCAACTGAGGTTTTTGGAGGCTCAGCAGCATGGCTTGGCGACTTGGCAGGTAAAGAACTTTAACCACACCCTTGCCCAGGTAAGTCGTTAAGCTTGTATGCAAGATGCATGTGAAACTTGGGCTTAGTTAACTAAGCCAATCCCATTCAGCTCGTGCCAGCTCTTTTGTTGCAACTTTTTGTTGCATTGCCGTTGGAGTGTTAGTTTGTTGTTATGTACCCCTTCTTGATTTAATCAACCATTTCATCGTTGGTGGAATTTTAGTTCTTGTAGTCAGATTGCATGTTCAAAGTTTTAGCCCAGTTATTAGCATGCTAGTGTGGTGATAGAAAGACATGGCGACATTGAGGTAATTAATACATGTTTGGCCTATTTCCCTTCAACAAGTCAAAGCTATGTTGTAACTCATTAGATCACTATGTGATAATGTGTGCAAGTGTATAATCGTTCTAACAGTTAACTGTGTTTTGATATGTTGTAGGCTTCTCAAGAACAATATGAAATTGGTGATAATATTGTCCACCAAGGTATTCAATTATTGGAGACATCTAATCTTCAATTATGATTCGTGATATGTGTTTGCAAGGCTTTTATTACTTTAGTCTTTACCAGGTTAGTACTCTTTAACATGTTTTATACTTTTTCACCAGGCCTCATGTATTGTTCTAGCAATTCACATTCCACAATCCCTTTGGTTTACTACCCTTGGATGGCAAACAACCCATTTGAACTTTGATCTGTTATCAAACCATGCAAAGAAACCGAAGTTGAAAAACATGATTGCCTGAAGTGAAAAGAAATTGAAGAGGACAATCAATGGTAAAAAAGTTGAGCTAGAAGAAGCTATGCGAAGAGATTTTGACACCTTACAAGAAAACTTTGAGGCTTTAATGCAGAATATTATGGAAAAGCTACCAACTAGAGTAATTAAGTCAAGACCTTAGAGACAAGTAGGAGGTTTTTGTTACTTTTTATGATTGTAATTGACAGCCTTGTTTGATTACGTTGTTATTTTGAGATATAACATATATTAAAGTGTGATATACGATTTTATATTATATTTATGTTATTGGTACGTTGGTGTAATTGAGAAACTATAGAATATTAATAGAAATTCTAGTAACTCAAGCAATGAGCTACATGGTTGCATTTGCTTGCAAAAAAGGTCGCATTGTTGTAACAAAAATATTAAAAAAAGGTTGCATTTGATGTAAAAGAAAGGCTGCATTTTAGTCTAGTAAAGGTTGCATTTGAAGTTTCAAAGGTTGCATTTGGGTGTTAGAAAAGTTGCATTTAAAAGTTAAAAAAGTTGCATTAGCATATAAAAGGTTGCATTAAAAAAGGTTGCATTTGAATAGTAAATGCAACTCTTTCAGAAAATGTTGCATTATCTAACAAAAATATTAAAAAAAGGTTGCATTTGATGTAAAAGAAAGGCTGCATTTTAGTCTAGTAAAGGTTGCATTTGAAGTTTCAAAGGTTGCATTTGGGTGTTAGAAAAGTTGCATTTAAAAGTTAAAAAAGTTGCATTAGCATATAAAAGGTTGCATTAAAAAAGGTTGCATTTGAATAGTAAATGCAACTCTTTCAGAAAATGTTGCATTATCTAACAAAAAGGTTGCAATACGTCTAATGCAACTTCACCTAATGCAGCCCTTGGTAAAAGGTTACATTAGGCCTAATGCAACTTTTTCATGGCCTAATGCAACCATTTATCGGGGTTGCGTTAGCTTCATTTTCTTGTAGTGATAGAAGCATTCCCTTAAAGCCAATCGGTATTAAATGGTGCATGAACACATAAATGACTCTTAAACTGTCCTCTATGGTGAGGGGCTTCAAAGCCCCTCCCCAGTGTCACGTCAGTGTCACGTGGGCACTGGGGGCTTCAAAGCCTCACCCCAAAGATGCCCCTCTATGGTGAGGGGGCTTTGAAACCCTTTTTATTTTTTTTTTATTTAATAAACCAACAAATTTATTAAATACAATAATTATCAAATACAAACTAAATTAAAATTAAAAACATATACATAAAAAAATCAACTATTTTTAGTCGTCGTCGTTGCCGCCGCCGTTTTGTTGTTTGTTTCTCCAAATATGTTCGACCAAATCCGCTCGAAGACTGAAATTCGTTTCCTTTTTTCGTGTTCTTAATAAAATAGCAAATCTCTCATCTTCGTTTAGTGTTGTTATCGGATCTGGGGCATCATCGTACTCGCCTTGACAAATTGCTCTACCCGAGTCCTCCAGTATCATATTATGCAAGATAATACAAGTGTACGTTACATTTCTTAACGTATCCATGTGCAGAATATGAGCCGGATGTCTAACTATAGACCAACGTTTCTTTAATACCCCGAATGCCCTTTCGATGTCCTTTCTGGGCGACTCGTGTTTTTTCTTGTAATATTTTCGTTTATCATCAGTCAGGCACGTAAAGCTATGAACCAACGTTGCCCAATTCGGATAAATGTCGTCGACTAAATAATATCCGTATTCATAGTTGACACCATTAGTGGAAAATGAGGTGTCGGGTCCAACCCCGTTTACGAGACGGTCGAAAAGAGGAGACGCATTTATCACAACTACATCATTGTTTGCACCGGGCATCCCAAAGAACGCATGTCATATCCAAAGATCAAATGATACATAATTTAGATAAAAGCTGATGAAAACGACCAAACTACAATTTACTCTATTTTTAATACGTTCTAATGTAAAATATAAGAAACTAGTATTTTATTCGGCGCGTTGACGGGCAGATTGGTAAAACCCGGGCGATAGGAAAACTCAAGCGTTGAGGAGGTAAGTCGACGCGAATACGATCGGTTTCGAATACAATTTGGTCAGCTTCGGTAACGTTCATTACAACATAAACAACGTTGGTGAACCCAAGCGTTAAAGCCCCAAAAAATTCGTTAAATTAACATATAAAAGAATTAGAACCACATTTTTTCGGTCAGTAATACCCAGGAATTGGTAAAACCAGAGCATTGTGGGTCCTGGGCGTTGCGGTTTTGAGTCGGTAAAACATACAAGTTGGTAGCGTTGTCGGTCTCATGAGTTGTGACGGCGAGTCGGCGTGAATTCAATCGTTTTTTTTGCATTTGTTAAGAGTACTAAAGCTAAAACCAAAGGGTCAGTAACCTAGGCGTTGGTAAACCTTGAGTGTTGCGGCGGTAAGTCAGTAGAATCCGGGCGTTGGTAAAATTCGATGTTGAGGCGGTGAGTCGATGTGGATTTGATAAGTTTTACTTACATTCGTTACGGTACTGGAGCTAAAACAAAATGATCGGTAACACGTATGATAAAACTCGAGCGTTGTTTGTCTTATCCGGTGAGTCGACGCAAATACAATTGGCATCCTTTACGTTCACGTTCGTGTGGTAACGAAATAAAACAAAAGGAAAAATTGATGTGAACCAATGATGAAACGACACTTGGCTCAATCAACCCTAGTGCGGCACCAAAGTTGTGGTTTATAATGTATAGATAATTTTAGTACGTAGATTTAAAGCAAGTGGGCAACGCAAAGCGTAAAAGTTCACCAGTTTCAATAGAAAATATATATAAGGATTCTAAATGATCTCGGAATCTCCAATTGCATTATTAAATGTCGATAGGTACATTATTGTCCACGTGACATTATAAATGAAAATAACAGTTCAGACGTGTTAAGTTTATTTTAAGAAAGGAGCACTTTAAATTTTTTAACTGATCCGTTGGATAGAAGCACCTTTTTAACCGGCTGACATTTTGATCTTTGAAGGATAGGAGGGAAGTGTGTATATAATAGGGGTCACGTCTAGTGGGTTTGGGGAGTAATAGTTTCACTGTCAGACAGACTGCTTTAAAACTGATTCATGAAAGGTGACTAAACAAGAGAAGACGTATCTTGACAACCAACGTATATTTATATCTTTTGTACACTTTTTGTTTCCTCGCGCCTGAAGTTGTGGAACTACCTAGTCGAGTCCAACAGGTGATCAATGTAATTTTTAAAAGATTGAGTATTGCAATTCAAATATAGATGATGACGCAATTTGTTGTCGGTTTTACCTTCTGTTTCAATGTAAGTACTACTTTTTAATGTTGAAAAGTTACGCTTAGTTGTTAAAAATACCAACAATAGTAATATATAATAACACTTCCAAGTTTGATCATTAAAAGAATGTCTCTAACCAATAATAAACGATTTATACAACTATATGTAATATGCAACCATTAACATCATATGTTATATGGGGCTGGATGATAGATGAAAAATAAGTCAGATGAATCATATGAGAAGTAAATCATATGGCTTATATGGTTTGTTTGACTAACAAATAAATTTCTGATGTGATCATTAATAACATCATATGACCCTCTAACGTGCTTTTCACACTATCATATGATGACCAGACATACGATATATGTGAATAGTGTACTGGAAACATAGTGCTTGTTATGGATTCTAAACAGTAGAAACTAAAAAATCAATATTAGTAAACTGCCGATAACATATAAATGGTGAAAAGGTAAACAACCATTAGATAAAACATGTAATGACATGTGTTATGGTACAAGTGAGATAGCGGTGAGCCCTGCCACGTGGGCTACATGGGCATGGTACGCAGCCATTCCCGTGGCGCCAAAGGGTGCGGGGCCGATTCGAGTTCAACGAGCTTGAGGGCCATTTGATTCTATTTTATTTTTTTTTTGGTTTTTAAATATTAATTATATATAATCAAATTAGTTCACTCTACCTTATCCCACAATCACATTTCACAAATCACTCTACCTATACACCCAATATACTGTGAAATGAGAAAGAACAAGCATGTCGGCTACGTATTGACTATATATATATTGCCCCCCTAATATACTGTGAAATGAGAAAGAACAAGCATGTCGGCTACATATTGACTATATATATATTGCCCCCTGCCAATAATATTCTATATTCGTCTCATGTGGCATATACTCTTTACGTTAAGACAAATATAGACTGCTATTAGATTATATCATTAACTATTGATGAACAATACACATTGCTTATAGTTGTGTAAATGTGTCGGCCGGTTGGGCCTTTGTTTAGGTCGTTCACTAAGAGAGTTCACCGAAACATGATCTTGTTTATTGAATATGGAACCACACAAAATGTAAAATTGTTATATGAATTACCTGATTTTACATTTTACTTCGTACCATTAGGATATTTAGGAATTAGGATATTTAGGAGCTGTTTGTTAATCTTGTGTTCAATCATTAAGATGTCTCACTAATTAAGTGGTAGCGATCGAATCATTCAGTATGTATCTGAAGTTAACTATTAGGAAGCTCTATGAACGGTTAATATGTGTTTTTTTAGTGAACCAAATACACTTTACCGCTGGCCAATTCAAAGATAACATTTAAATGTAATTATTAAGAGATCGAGTACCAAACAACCGTTACTAGTTGTATACTAAAAAAAGAACCTATCTTTAATAATTATTTAGTTTAAGTTCGGTATCTTCTGGACATATCACTAGGTTTACACATCATATATTAAACTATTGTAATTTGATAGATGTAACATTTTTATTACTAAAATTGGAACCTCTACTTATTGAATACAATTAAACAACACAAAATTCAAGATTGTCACTGAAAATAAATCATAAATTACCAGCAATAATTCTACGTACCTAACAATTTACAATTCAAACACAAACCTATGGAATCCAAATTAAGCACTAGATTAAGTAATTATACTTGGGTCCCATTTAGCTACTCTTTAGGCACATATGAACTCCTCAACACGTTCAAGATCCATTATTTATTACGGTAATAAACAAACTTCTACGTCGTCCACGGTTGCGTGAACAAACTTGACCCCGGGGCTGTTTTCAGGGTCAATGTAAATGACGCAAGAAGGTGGGCTTTTTTCTTTGCGGGTTGCTAAGCGACTGGCAAAAGGGTAGAAATGAGTGAGGGTGGTGGAGAGAGAACAGCGGAGTTCGTCCAAGAAAGCGGTTATGGAGAAATCTTGATTCTCTAGTGGTGGTGGTTTTGCAAAAAGGAGACCTTTTTGGCTGTAGTCGAGGCTGAGAAAGGAGAGCTCATAGGGGCTAAAGTATATGGGTTGCTTCGTATGTTGTGAGAGGTCGTCCTTTGGCTTGACGAAGCATTCGGATACATGCCTCACCGTTGGCAAAGTCATCTCGGATTTTCTTTATCTCGGCAAGGCTTAGCTATTGCTAATATAGGATACGGAAATTTTATTTTATTTCACGTGGGAAAAAAATAATCCAGGATTCCTGGCAAAACACACATGTTTATTTCTTTGTATATTATTTTTGCAATTATTGGAAGATTTGAGTGAAGATTTTTGATTTGATTTGATTCTAAATGTTGTACGTCACTATAAGAAAATAGATATATGGGGACAACAATTTTTAGCAATGATTTCATACTCGAACCAGATATTGGCTTGGACATTTTATCGGGTCACAAGTCGGATTGACCTAAAAGATCAGACCGGTCAATCGATGACGTCATATATATATATATATAGGGTGCTGTTAATGTACGTTAATGCTTAACGTACATTAACGTACGCGAGACGCTCAAAGGCTAAAAACAAAGGCAAAAACCTAAAACGCTCAGAAAACGCTCGGAATCCTTAAACGCTCAGCCAAACGCTCAAACGGTCTTCCTGAAAAAAGTGAAAATTGATCGATTAACCATCCAAAGCAGTTTTTTTGCCCCGACGAGGATCTTGGAGCGGTTACAGTTTCCATATCTTTATCATAAACGAGTTGCGAGTCCCTCCAACATCCATAATCTTCAATGTCTGACCAAGTCTTCAGCTGGAAATTTATTTATGACCGTTTCCTACAAGACCAAGTTAATAATGAAAGGGTAATGATAGCTAATAACGAAACTTACTGAGGATCCTGTCTCTCTGTGATCCCGATGCACTGCGAGGATTCTGTTTGTCGGGATCCTTGAAATTTCTACCCACAACAATTGCCCCCAATATTTACACATGTATCCGCTATTAATAGCTGTAAATATTTTGAAATCTTTTATCTTTTCTGATGATTTTAAATTTGATCTTGAATTTTGTTAGGATGCGGGAATTGAGGCGTGTTTATCTCCTTTCTTTATCATATCATACCCTATATCTATCCTCTCCGACCTTGCTTTTCTAAAGGTTAATTTATTTTGTTCCTCCCTTCTTCTTTCGATTTTGGACTGATCATGGGAAAGAAGGAAGTTTGTCCGTGTATCTCTATTTTTTATGTAGGTGAATCCAATTTCATAGATCAACACATCCTTGATGCAACTACTCAAGAGAAATGTTCTTTTAAAGATTCAAACATAGAATTTTTATTTTTGATGTTTAATCTGCTACTAGGGTGAATCTTATATTTGATCTTGAATCTGCTGAAAGGAGTTTTATACCAAAAGCTTAAGTGTCGAGGTTAGCTCTGAGTCTCATCACTCTCAATACACCATGCCTAAAGGGAAGTGTTAGTTGTATTTAGTTATAATTAGGGTTTTAGCCCATGTAGTTGGTTAAAGCCCATGGGCCTTTTATGGGTTGTAAGTTAGGGTTTGCTTGTGCATATATAGATGTAGTCCCCTTTGTACTTTTCACACATTCAAGTAATAAACATTTCTTTCACTACCAACATCCCTCTCTTTACATGGTATTAGAGCTACGGCTCTCGATCCAAATCCGCCATCTGATCTGATATAACATCCTGACTGCCGGCCCTAGATCTGAATCAAACTCCACTCGGTTTACCTTCTGCTCAGGTCACGATCTTTTTTCGAGACACTTTTTAACAACACCGCCCCTGCCATCATCATCTACACCCTTCGATTAGCCTCCCCTGAAAATCAGCCGCCAAACCGACGCCACACGCGTCCCCACGCGCCGACCGCCTTCAACCGCTGCCGCCCACGCGCCACCGCGTGACGGTGCGTGACCCACCTTCCGGCCGCAGTACTTTTTCCAGATTTCTTATTTAACCCGCCCAGCCAGCCACTGCCGGAGTAATGTTACTGTTCACGCCGGATTACTGTTCACTACGAGTTACTGTTCACGCCGGAAAGTTATTGTTCATGCGCGGGAAGTTACTGTTCACGCCGCATTTACTATTCACGACGAGTTACTGTTCACGCCTGAAAGTTACTGTTCACGCCGGAATCTGTTTCCGACCACCACCCGCACTCGTTACTGTTCACAGTCAGAAGAGTACAATTTTCAGTTTAGTGTATTACTATGGGCGAAAATAAATACACGTATACATTTACTATGGAAGAGCATGATCTTATTCAACGGTTTCTTGCCTCGCAACTGCCTCTTCCTCAAACCAACTCGGAACACCCAGGTAAACCTTCTAGCCTTGACTCATCATGGGTGATTGCAACTGGAGCCACACATCACATGACTAGGAATCGGGGTATTTTTTCTAGTCTTCAAAATGTTTCCCATGCACCGGTACGTCTTGGCGATGGATCTTCATGTCCCGTTCTCGGCATAGGATCCATCAGCAACTCGAAAAGCCTAAAACTGTCTTCTATCCTATTTGTTCCAAAATTTCCTACCAATCTTTGTTCAGTGAGTCAGATTACCAAACAAAACAACTGTTTTGTGACCTTTTACCCAACTCACTGCGTTTTTCATGAACTAGGAACAAACCGGGTAATTGGTACTGGTTTTGAATCAAGAGGTCTTTATCGTATATCCCCGTTTTCGCATCATGTAGCAAACTTATGTGATTCCGTTGTCAGGGAAGCTCACTGTCGGTTAGGTCATCCCTCTACAGCGGTTCTGAGGCAAATGCGACCAGATTTACCACTTTCGTCTTTTAATTTTCATTGTGAGTCGTGTCAACTTTGTAAACATACCAGGCGTCCCTATCCCCCTAGAGTGCCTAATCGAGTCAGTTTTTGTTTTGAACTTTTGCATTCTGTTGTATGGGGTCCTTGCCCTATCAAATCTATGTTGGGTTTTGAATATTTTATTACCTTTATTGATGACTATTCTCGCACTACTTGGGTTTATTTGTTGAAATCTTGTAGTGAGGTATTTTCCATATTTCGAGAGTTTAATGCTTATGTTTAAAACCAATTTAACACCACCATTAAAACTTTACGATCTGATAATGCTAAAGAATATTTTTCCACCGACTTTTCTTCATACTTAAAAACCAACGACATTATTCATGAATCATCGCGTGCGTATACATCTCAGCAAAATGGTGTGTCCGAACGCAAAAATCGTCACATATTGGATGTTGCTCGCACAATCATGATCCAATCATGTGTTCCTCATCGTTTTTGGGGAGATGCCGTTCTCACTACCACATATCTGATTAACCGCATGCCCACACCCGTTCTTCATGGTAAAACACCGTTTTCTGTGCTATTTCCCAACGATGATCTATTTCCTCTCGCACCTAAAGTATTTGGTTGCGTCGCCTATGTTCATGACCATCGTCCGAAAACCATCAAACTTGATCCCCGAGCTATTCGTTGTGTCTTTCTTGGTTACTCACGGGTTCAAAAAGTGTATCGGTGCTATAGCCCATCACTTCACCGATACTTTACTAGTGCCGATGTCACTTTTCATGAGTCTCCTTACTTTCCCGAGTGTTCCACTTCTGTTTCTGACCCGTTTCCTGACCTCGATATACCCACATATCCCTTCCTCCCCACCATTCGTGTGTCGATTCCCTCTACCGATCCAATCTCTGCTAATTCTGACCCACCGACAGAACCTCCGCCACTGCTTTTCACATATGCTAGGCGAGGTAAGGGTCAAATATCAGAGACACTTGATTCATATCCAGGCTGCAACTCCGAAATACCCTCAGATCTTCCGTCTGCATCCGAACAATCTACACCTCTCACTGATACATCCTTACCCGATCCGACACCTTTACCAGAAACTACCCCTGATACACCCGTTTATGATCCTCCAGGTGCACCACTACCCGATATACCTATTTATTTTCACAAAGAACCACGGAAATGCACTTGTTACCCGATTCAGGACTATGTTGCCTACACCCACCTATCTCCTGAATCTCATGCGTACACCACTACTCTTGATTCCTACCTGATTCCCAAAAATGTGACCAGCGCTCTCGCTCATCCAGGATGGCGACAGGCTATGGAAGATGAAATTGGGGCTCTAAGGTCCAACATACATGGGATCTTGAAATACTTCCTAAAGGGAAGCATATTGTTGGTTGTCATTGGGTGTTTACAGTTAAACTACACCTAGACGGCTCCTTACACCGCTTAAAAGCTCGGTTGGTCGCAAAAGGGTATTCTCAAGTATATGGCATTGATTATGAT
Organism: Bidens hawaiensis; assembly: GCF_021521415.1. Lineage (NCBI taxonomy): Eukaryota > Viridiplantae > Streptophyta > Magnoliopsida > Asterales > Asteraceae > Bidens > Bidens hawaiensis. Next base: position 26,806 of record NW_027502890.1, read on the forward strand.
GAAACCTTCTCGCCGGTTGCTAAAATGCCATATGTCCGTATTTTTATCGCTCTTGCTGCCATTAATCATTGGCCGCTCCACCAGCTTGATGTCAAGAACGCCTTTCTGAATGGTGTTCTTGAGGAGGAGGTATATATGGAGCAGCCACCAGGGTTCATTGTTGAGGAGGAGGCCTCGAAAGTTTGCAGACTACGCCATTCTCTATAAGGTCTTAAACAGTCTCCCAGGGCATGATTTGGTCGATTCTCTAGTGTTATGGGTTTGGGATGACTCGTAGTGCCTACGATCACTTTGTCTTCTTTAGACACCAGAAAGGAAAGCGGATTATTTTAGTTGTTTATGTGGATGGCATTATAATCACAGGTGATGACGAGGTCGGGATCACCGAACTCAAGCAGTTTCTTCAGTCTCAGTTTCAGGTCAGCGACTTAGGTCGATTGAGGTATTTCCTTGGCATAGAAGTATCTCGCTCTCCACAAGGAATACTTCTCTCCCAACGAAAATATGTCCTTGATATGTTGACTGAATGTGGCTTACTGGGTTGTAAACCTGTTGATACCCCAATGCTTCCTACAAAGAAACTCCTCTCAAAGGAAGGGGATCCAATGAATGATCCTGAGCGATACAGACGGTTGGTTGGTAAACTTAATTATTTAACCGTCACACGACCTAATATCTCCTTTACTGTCAGTGTTCTGAGCCAATTTATGGCTGCACCATACATCGGTCATTGGGATGCTGCCCTTCGTGTCTTAAGATATCTTAAGACCTCACCTGGTTTGGGTATATTATACTCCGATCAGGGTCATTGTCGTGTAGGTGCCTTCACAGAAGAAGGAGATGGTCGGATATCAGGGTTTTCAGATGCAGATTGGGCAGGTTGTCTGATCTCTCGACGATCTACCACTGGATATTGTGTGTTTGTTGGAGGAAATCTTGTATCATGGAAGAGTAAGGTTTCCCGGTCGAGTGCCGAATCGGAGTATAGAGCCATGGCAGATGTAACATCAGAGATGACATGGGTACGTCGTCTTCTCATAGAGCTCGGGGTTGTTTCTAATGACTTGATGCGGTTATACTGTGATAGTCAATCAGCCATTCACATAGCCAAGAATCAAGTATTTCATGAGAGGACAAAACATATTGAGGTCGACTGCCACCTTATCAGAGATCGAGTAGTAGGCACACAAATTGATCCTCCATCCATTCAACTAGTTCATGTGAAGACAAACTTTCAGCTAGCAGACATTCTAAGACTACACCGCTCCGGAAAGCTCAGATAGATTTTATTTGTAACAAGTTGGGCATGATTAACATCTATGCTCCAACTTGAGGAGGAGTGTTAGTTGTATTTAGTTATAATTAGGGTTTTAGCTCATGTAGTTGGTTAAAGCCCATGGGCCTTTTATGGGTTGTAAGTTAGGGTTTGCTTGTGTATATATAAATGTAGTCCCCTTTGTACTTTTCACACATTCAAGTAATAAACATTTCTTTCATTACCAACATCCCTCTCTTTACAGTAAGGATTCTGCATTGTTTTTGGTTAGTTAATATATATGTAATTAAAATAACATACTGACCTGATATGATCCTTTTAGTGGGATCCAGAGGCCCAGCCTAGACTTTAATGCGGATGATATTGACAGCATTCTTTCCTCTGGTGGGGTTATTATCACCAGAAAGAACCCTGACTTTGCCACTTGTAAGATTGCCACTCGGACCTCTCCATTCATTCTGCATAAGCCAACCCCCAGCAAGAAGAGGAAAATACATGATTCATTTGAGGATCTAAGTCACGAGGAAACCTTGGATAAGTCGGAGGCTACTCTTCGTTCAGTAAGTATCTTGATCCTTATTCATATCCTTGTTTTTTTAATGGGATGATGCCTTTTCTTTTTGTAGGGGTTGAATCATCTTCGTTCCTGTTACCAAAGGAAAGAAGAGAGTGCTAAAAGGATGGAGAAAGATGTGCTGGATGGTGAGAAGTTTGCTTTGGCCGAAAGAAAGACGGATCTTTTGACTAAAGAACTTGATTCCATAAGAGAATAATGTGGTCGACTAGGGTCTATTATGGCTAGAGAGAGGAAAGAGATTAAGGCTCAGCATGCCCAAGAGCTGAAGGAGTATGTGGCCGGTGCTAAGAAGAAGACCGCTATTATCATTGCTCAGGATAGGCTGGAAATGGTAGAGGAAGAAACAACTAAGGTTCTAGATATCTCTTTTTGGGTTATTACGGATTGGTAGAAAACCATGGCTACTCTCAAGGGTGAAGGATCCTTTGGTGTGAAGGATCGTGCAATTGAAGATGATGATGGGTCCAAAGATGCTGGGGGTGTGGATGTGATGAAGGATGTGGCTGCGGCTAAGGGTAATGAAGGTGGTGATGCAAATGTCTGAATCCTTTTTGTTTAATGTTGTTTGATGGCTTGGCCCTGCGAGGTCTTTTAAAACAATTTGATTAGTATGCCTATTGTTGGGATTTAAGACAATTTTCTTTCTTGCACTTAGGATCCTGGTGGCCTGGGTCGACGGATCCACCTTTTAGATGAAGCCCAAGTCATCTTCTTTAATGTTTCTGCCTCTTTATATTAGTCTATTGTCTTTGAATCTTGTGTCTTGATAATCATCTTTAGGATTGCCCCTGCATGTTAATACTTGAGAATGTGTATAAGGATCCTATGATCCATATTTTTCTAATAGATTTTGGATCTAGGATCCCAGGAAATAATCCCTGAAAATTTTAAAGTCTTTGGATCAAGGACCTTAGGAATAAGCCCAATATTGTGTAAATTATGGATAAAGGATTGATGTGCTAAAAACAGTCAATTAAATATTAACTAAATTTAACAAATAATAAAAACTAGACCTAAGACTCAACTACACAAAACACCGGCAAGTGAACCGATCAATTGTATTAAAGCTAAGTAAGTCCGGAATATCGAACCCACAGGACTCTATAAATTACGTAAATTAACTAATTAGACTCGACTTACGACACGACTATTTATTATTAATGTTTTAAGGGGGTTTTTAAACTAATATTAAATTAAGAAAATAAAAGAACAAGTAAATTAGAAACAAGCAATAAATCACAAGATCGAAACCAATAAGAGAATAAATCTACCTAGGTAAGAATCCCATGCATCAACAATCATCAAGCAATGGACAACCAACATGATATGGAAACTGATTTCTAAATATATTCATCTAACAAACCCTAGAGGACCCTCGATCGCATCAAGTAAAATCCTACAGAATGAATAATAGATTATTAAGCAATCAGTTGGATTGATTTCCTCACAGTCATCAATTAGGGTTAATTAATAGTATCACAGGCAAGCAATATCACGAAACACTAAACCCTAGATAACTTGATAAACTAAACACGACATCATGAACAAGGATTAACACAATAACCAAGCAAGAATATTGTCACTAATCTAACCTAGAATTCGATTGACCAAGATACACGAATAACTCCTCACCTTACAACTACTGGAATTTAGCAGAACATTCAAAATCCTAATCAACGATCAAGAAGCTTCTATAATCTAATAGGCCTATTCAATCACAATAATCAAAACACCAAGTAATGATTAAACATAGACCTTAAATCTAAAGAACAAAATCCAGAGATAAAAGATCTATGTGAAGCAATAGTTAACAATCAATCAAGATAATAAACACTCATATGCATCATGAAAGCAAAAACAAGTCTTTACTATTAATATAACGAAACCATAATCAAAACAATCATCCAAAGCAAGAATCAAGTCAATACATGTTCATCAAACTTAGGTAGACATGAAGTCTAGCCTAGAATCATTCTTAAAAATAATCCCAAACAAATATTAAAAACAAAGAAGAAATACATGATAGAAAAAAGTGAACAAGGAAAGAAAGTTAGAGCGATAAAACCCTTGATGATTAATCCTTGAACACCCGTAGGAAAGCTCGATGATCTTCTCTCTTCCAAGTCTCTAAAGCACCTTCAAAACCCTCTTTTTGTTCTCAAAATCGACTGCAACAAGTAATGATCCCGTCTAGGTTTATAATGATATGTTTATATAGTGCATGATGGGCTTGGTTTGCGAAAATTGGCTGGACAGAAGGTGTAGGCGCCGCGCGACCAGGCTTGCCCTCTCTGGCCACGCGGCGCGGCGTGCCTTGGGAGGAGCTCCGTCTTTTCTGTTATTTTATTACTAAATAAATCTTCATTAATTCTTTTCTTGAACTCCACGTAATGATGAGAACCTTCTAGAACTTCTTTTCCTTGACTCCAAGCCACCATCTATATGAAAATAAATCACAACACTAAGTGAACTAAACATGTAAACATTGATGAGAAAAAAACAAACTTAAACCTCACATGAAATGATAGAAAGAAATAGAGTTTAACATGCAAGACACCAAAAGATTAAAACATGATAAATATATAATAAACTTGACTCAAAACCTAAATTAATAAAAGTTGAACAAAACACGAACTAAACCGAACTCAAAACTTTAAATAAACATAATTTTACAAGGGATTCGAGATGTATAAATAAATGTAAATCAAACATCCCCACACTTACTCTTTTTTAGTCCCTGAAAAAGTCTGATGCAGTTGGATCAGAATCGGAAAATATAGTCTTAAAAACATATAGGTTAATTTAAAGCTTAGATAAACGCAAAAACCGCGATCACCGATATTGTTGACCACTTAAACCCATGACTTAATCTTTACCGGGACAAATAAGATCCGGCAATAATATTACTCAGTGGTTTACACAATTAATTCCCGCTTATTTTCAGCTTTTACCGGTCCAGACCACCCCAAATTGACTTAAACCTCAAAATTAGCATAATTAAAACTTTAGTTGCTCTCTTTTTTTTATGAATAGTTAATGTAGGCTCCTGGACGGATCGTACACGGGATGTTGCTATCTGCGCAGGTGCGGAATCCCTGCGTAGGTAGATACGAGTGCAGAATATGTATAAATCAAACACACGAGCAATAACCGAAACACGTTATATTGATAACCGAACACGTGACTCGAGGTCACTATTACAGACTCTGACTTGTAAACACGTAACTCACTGATACACGAAATGAACTAGCTCTCAAAACGCTCAACTGATTCACCCTAAACTGTTACGGCTGAACAGTTTAAATAAGCACGACAACTTCGCCTCAGGCGAAGTTGTCCATAACTTCGCTTGTTCAACAAGTTCGCCTGAGCGAACTTGTTGACAACTTCGCACATACAAAAACATAATCATAATCATAAACATAATTACATTACAGACTCGATTACAAATGGTAGACTATGAACTACTGACACACATGTACCAACAGACTCCCCCTTGGCAGTAGCTTCATATCTTGATCTTTAAATCTTGAGTCTTGTAATCTTGCATCTCTACGCGTGCGCTCCCTCTCTAACACACACCGACACCACCCGTTGATATTTCCTAGCTTGATCCTTCCAAGCAGGAATGTAGAAGATCTTCTTCTCGTTGAGCACCTTCAGATCAGCCTGCGATAGATTAACAAGATGCATCGGGTCGTAAACCCTAAGCACTTCTTGTTCATCCACATCTTCCATTACCGCCCCCGCTGTCTCACAGTCCACGAACCACCATTTTAGATCTTTGAGCACGTCCTTGGGCATGAGCTTCATCGGTACTTCTTTAAGGCACCGGATCGGTTTATACTTCATTATCATCCAAGGCTTTCCATCAGCTCTCAGACCTCTATCCTTGTCTTCGACAAGTTTCCCCTTTTGTGGTCTCATCAGCTCGAACTTCTTCTCCTTAATACACTCCTTCCACACGATCTTCCCGATGATTCTAGCCATGTTTTCTTCACTTCGGTTTATCAATCCCAATCTGGCTAAATCTTTTACCTCACATTCAGGCAGTGTGTTTAAAGATCTCAACGTTCTCCTGAAGTACTGAATTCCATCGTATCTTTTGATCACGAAGAGCCGCAGCTGCTCATCATATATCCAGCAGATAATACCTTTCTTTGCTTCTGCGTATCCCTTAATATTATAACTCTTTTTGAACATTTTAGGGATTGCCGGCTTCTTCGTCTTTATGAACCAGTGAGCACAACCTTCCTTCCAATTCGGTTGTTCCTCCCATTCAGTATCTTCCTCAACAGTCTTATCACCCATCTCTGGCATCTCAACCTCCGGAATCTCGTGTTCCACGGAGTCATCTACAATCTCCCCTTCCTCTATCACATTCTCAACAGTAATTTGCTCACCGATCTTCTCAATCTCATCAACCGGCAGCACATCTTCTTCCAGCATAAAATCATCATCATCCTCATCCAACTCTTTCAATGCGTCGATTACGTCTTCGACATCATCATCATCATCAACCGCTACCACCTCATCACCAGCTGCACTTGTAGACTCCCCCTCAGCTGTGGAAGCCCCAAGAGCCTGAGAGGTTCTTGGCAGCTCACCACCTGCACCTTCCGGTGCATTGGGATCATCGTCCTGATCTTCTCTCCGTTTTGTCTGCAACTCATCTCCCCTACAAGTCTTCTCCCCCTGAGATGCCAAGAATGCCTTGAAGGCATCTATTACTTTCCCGTGTTCAACCAGGAGGGAGGCTTGCAGTTGATTGGATTCCACTAGGCTTTGAATGGTCTTTGACTGTTCAGCAATGATCCGCTCTAGCGATGCAATCCTTTCGGAGTCAGAAGTAGGCGTTGGAGTCGGCGGGACATCAGCAGCAGAAGTGACCGCAGGTGGTACACTTGGTAACCCTGCAGTAGTAGTAACTGTGGACTCAACAAATCGTGCAACTACCACCGGTGGAGTAAGCGATTGGGGTGGTAGAGACACAACTGCTGGAGCCGACGTCTCGACGGCAGTAACCTGTGCTGTAGAAGGAATAAGAGACATACCAGACAAGGCAGGTGGAGCAAAACGTACCAGCCTTGAAGATTCTCCAGCTCCCGAACCCATACCTGTCCGTTCTCTTCTTGAACGCCTGAGCACTAGTTGAACTGCTTCTTCTTCATCAACTTCCTCATCATCCACGTCAACAGTTCTCGGCCTCTTTCCAGTAGTTCTCTCCCGAGACACCATCAGTCGTCTTGCTTCAGCAAATGTTTCGTCAAGATCGGAGTCAGCTACCGAAGTAACTGCTCTAGTAACCTCCATGACCTGAGAACCTGAGACATCCATATCAAACAATCCATGGCCGCTAAAAGCAGCATCAAGATCGACATCTTCATCAGTAGGCACAGCAGGAGATGCAGCAGCTGGCACAGCAGCAGAAACAAACGTAGATACAACAGGCGCAGCTGGTACAGCATGGGGTGCTGCCGCCTGATGTGGCTGTGGGTCTCTGAACTCGTCCCCTCCTGCAGGAACATACCCCGGGTTGATAAGATACCCAAACAGTGGAGTATGCCTGGGACGCAGCTCAGGCTTGCTACGTGTGCTCGAAGTCCGACACTGAGCGAAGATACGTTTCGTCACACATTCGACGTATCTTATAGGGCGTCTCTGCGGTAGCGACGGAGCGACATGATTGAGGATCATCTGTAAGAACCGTGGATACATAATAAATCGCTCGCGCGCCACAGCCCTCCTCTGACGATCAATCTCGTAAAATATCAGCTGACTAAATGAATATCGTCGGTTGTAGGTCAGGGCAATCATGGCAGACTGCATCGTCGCGCCCATCCCATCTGTTCCTGCCTTCCTCCCAGACATGCATACGATCAAGACATGCATTAGGAAGCGCCACTGATCTAGTAAAAAACCTTTCCTCCTCTATGTGTCCCCCAACGGACCTGAATAACCCATCCTCAGGTACGCTCCATCACGAAAAGGAGCTACGAACTCCGTTGGGTCATCCCTTGTCTCTTCTCCAAACTGCAAAGCCAACCGTATATCTTCAGAAGAAAACTGTATATCATGACCATTTACGGTTGCTCGCATCACCGGGGGCTCAGGCCTGCAATCATAATATACCGACTGCCAAAAGTCTTCTATGTTAGGCAGTGAAATGGGCAGGGTATTTGTGATCGCATGAAAGATCCTTGAGCGCTGGAAAAACGTGATTATCTCCCTGTAGTCTTCCACACCTCTTGCGTCTGGATCTAACGTGATGTACTGGTTATGGGCCGGAAAGAACTGTCTTTGATCATCACCGTCATCACCACCAGCACCGCCAACAGCAGCCATATCTGCACAAAACAAAACAAGTTAGAGAACGGTTAAGCAACTCACAAGTTCGCTTTGTACCACGAGCGAAGTTGTGATTAAACCTTTACAGGCGAACTTAAAGGTGAGGCGAAGTTGGGAACAACTTCGCTTCATCTGTAAGTTCGTCTAAAAACTGTTAAGTAAATTGGTATAGGCGAAGTTGATGATAACTTCGTCTTATCACAACATCGCCCCAGGCGAATTTGAGTTCAAGGCGAAGTTAAAGATAACTTCGCCTCAGGCGAAATTAAGCTTCAGGCGAAGTTGTGGATAACTTCGCCTAAACCCTAACTTCGCCTGAATCTGAAACGGCGACTGTTCAGATTCATAAGGCCATAGATCCGATATTTTCGCACTGATTGACGATCCAGGAGAGAAGAACACAACATAATAATGGTATTAAGACGAAAAGCTTGTCCATGAACACGTAACACCAGGTTGAAAAAACAAGGTTTTGAAGGTCCGACAACCCGAGGTCTCGAACCGGGTAAAACGATAATGAACGAGTATTTTTGTGAAAGATATCGACAACACATACCCTTAAATGATACAAGAAACGGAAACAAAGATCGAAATCGGAAAGGAGATAAAGTTCGCCGGAAAAGTACTTAAGTTCGCCGGAATTATCGGAGCTTAAGTTCGCTGAAAGTTTTGAGAAAAAAATGGACTTTTTACACTGTTTGACTTCTTATATAGGGCCAGAGTTGATCAGGCGAAGTTACGCTTAACTTCGCCTAGGCGATGTTAAGCACAAGTTCGCCTGATTCAACAACTTCGCCTATAATTTCAGAATCAACCCTTTAAGTTTGAACATATTTCAATTAACATTAGAATCTTCCAAAAAGAGTTAAACAAATATGATCACGTCCGAGTAACCAGCTATATAATAATACAACTACAAAAATAGAAAAACTTATAAAAATTTAACGAAATAAGGGATCAAATTTCAGTCTAGGTAGGGACAGCTATGTTTTAGAAAAGATCCTAACAGGAATCATACTAACTACGTGACTGTCACATAGATCCGTGTTTAGCTGTATTATGACATATAGAGACAGGTTGTAAGCAGGTAATATACTTAAGATGGTTTTCATCGTTTCTGTGATACGAGTTAGGTTCAATTAATCCTTAAAATTTAAGTGGGCAACAACTCAGAAATATTGATGCCTCCTATCTATCCTCAAAGCGTATTTGGCTTTCCCCAAGTCACCCCGAATTGACTTCGACCCATAGTGTCTGATTAACTTGTATGTATTCTTCTTCTGTTTCCCGTTCTTCATCTTGCTCTAAGATAGAGAAGTCTTGAATTTATGATCACTAATATGTTACAATAACTAAATTTTTTTTTTTTTTTTTTTTTTTAACATAAACTTCAAAGTAGAATTTTACTGCAAGTCCCGAATCTGGATCACTGCAGTGTCTTGAAACGCTTTCTTCACGGGAATCAGAACACACATGGGCTCGTGTATGACTGGGTAATCGCTTTTCTGCCTATCATTCGAAAAGATATATATGAAGACACGCAAAACTCTTAAGGAGTTTCCACGTAAAATCAAGTAAAATTAGTTTGTATCACATCTACTTTTACGCACCATAAAAAGTTACCATGACATACAATGATTGTCCTAAAGCCTTTTAAGCCTAATAACTTCACCAGTTAAGCACACACAATCAGTATATATATCATTTTACAAGGTTGGATCAATTTTCTGTTAAACAAGCAAAGAACTTCTTATGAAGTATTAGACTTGAAAAGTAATTTCATTTCCCAATAAAATTTTTGATTTCAATCGCCCCGATCACTTCAAAGTATTCAGGTAAACGGCAATCCTGAAGATCCAATGGATCAACTGGACCGACCACATACAAGTATGTGTCCTTCTCACTAAGAATGACCGACTAATTTTCAGCAACTGAAAGAACACACGTCATAACTGCCCCGGTCACTTTCAGTCTTCTGGTTAATGGCGATCCTCATTCTCTAAGTCAAAACGAGGACCAAAACATATCCGAGGATATGTCCATCAAACTGAGGTAACCGACTTATTTTAAGCAATAATGACACAATTTTTTTTTTTTTTTTTTTTTTTTGGTTAATAAGCACAAAAACATGGTTACTCGGGATTGATCATCCCGTTCAGCTCAATTAGGTTTTGAAATCTGGATTTATCAAACGCTTTGGTAAACAAATCAGCAAAATTTTCCAGTGTATCAACCTTTTCGATCTTGATCAGTTTCTTCTCAGCACAATCCCGTATGAAGTGATGACGAATGTCAATATGCTTTGTTTTACTATGCTTCACGGGATTGTTAATTACTGAGATGGCGGCAGTGTTATCAATTAAAATAGGAGTGAGTAAGAAATTCAGACCATAGTCGCGTAATTGTTGCTGAATCCACAAAACCTGAGAGCAGCAGTTGGATGCTGCCATGTATTCAGCTTCGCATGTTGAAATTGCAACTGATGTCTGTTTCTTGCACTGCCAGGAAACTAATCTTCCTCCAAGAAACTGACAGCCTCCTGTTGTTGACTTCCGACTCTGATTGCATCCTCCATAATCAGAATCTGTATATGCCACCAGTTCAACGTCTCCTCCCTTTGGGTACCACAACCCTAGCTTCGGCTTGCCTTTGAGATACCGCAAAATCCTCTTCACACCTTTCATGTGAGATTCCTTTGGGTTTGCCTGAAAACGAGCACAAAGACAAACAGCAAACATTATATCAGGCCTAGAAGCAGTTAAATACATTAATGAACCTATTATCGCCCGATACAGAGTTGGGTCCACATCTGCGTCACCATCTGATTCAGCGCCCAATTTGTGATTGACGCAGATTGGAGTGTCATATGGAGAACTGTCCTCCATCTTGAATCTCTTGAGCACATCATGAACGTACTTCGTCTGATGAATGAACATCCCGTCCTTCTTCTGATCAACCTGCAATCCTAGAAAGAAAGTTAGTTCACCCATAGCACTCATCTCGAACCTCTTCTTCATGACAGCCTCAAAATCCTGACACATAGATACTCTTGATGCAGCAAATATGATGTCATCCACGTAGACTTGAACTAGTAGGAAGTCGCTTCCTTCTCTCTTCACAAACAACGTACTGTCGATCAAACCTCTTTCAAAACCATTTTCGAGCAAGTAGTCCGATAACGTTGAATACCAGGCACGAGGTGCCTGATGTAAACCATACAGCGCCTTGCTCAACTTGTATACGTGATCAGGAAAGTCTGGGTCAGGAAAACCCGGAGGTTGCTCAACATACACAACCTCATCAACTTTCCCATTTAGGAACGCGCTCTTCACGTCCAACTGAAATACCTTCATCTTTTTAAAAGAAGCAAATGCCAAAAACAATCTAATCGCCTCCAACCGGGCGACAGGAGCGAACACCTCATTGTAATCAATACCCTCTTGCTGATTAAAACCTTTAACAACCAGCCTCGCCTTATTTCTTATGATAATCCCCTTATCATCTCTCTTGCACTTGAACACCCATTTTGTGCCTATAGCATGCACATTCTTTGGTTTTTCAACCAAAGTCCAAACTTCCATCTTTTCGAACTGAGCCAACTCTTCTTGCATGGCTTCGACCCACGAGCTGTCCTTTAAAGCCATTTGATAATTCTTTGGTTCAATCTGGCTTATAAAGCAGGAGTACAAACATTCGTTCAGTATACCCGTTTCTTTAATGCTTGTATAAACACAGGTGTGCTCATTCAAGCTTCTTCTGGTTTGTACACCGGTGGACACATCACCTAGAACATTTTCCAAAGGGTGATCTTTGTGTATTCTCGTGGTCGGAACAGAACCGACATGCAAATTATCTTCCAAATTTGAAGAGATCTCATCCATGGTTGTTTCTGGCTGAGAGTGAAAAGGATTAATAAATTCATCTTCAGTTGAGGCCGTAGGGGTACCGATAGTGTTTGATGTGGAAGGTTGAGATTTCTCAATCAGCTGTCGTTGCAATAGATTCTCTTCCTCATCAAGTATCATCTTCGTCACAGCTCTTTCGTCTTCTTCAGAAATTTCCAAATCAGGTACGTTAAACGACTTAAAAAGCTTAACATAGTCGAAAAGCTCAGCAGGTCCATTGCTTGGTTTCGGCGATTGGTAACTAGTAATGTCGGTGTTACAAACCACCTCCACCTTGCAAGTCGACGTATTGAAGACTCGTCTGTTGGGAGTCCCAACAACATAACCGACTAGGATTCCCTCATCGGCTACTTCACCAAATTTCGAATTAGTCTTCAGAATCGAACAAGGAGACCCGAATGGTTCAAGACCGCACAAGTTGGGCTTCCTTCCATGCATAAGCTCGTAACATGTTTTTCCAAGTCTCTTAACGGTTAACACCCTATTCAGAACATAGCAGGCTGTAGCAACTGCTTCAGCCCAGAACATCACAGGAAGCTTCGAGTCTGCCAGCATAGTTCTGGCTCCTTCAATTAACGTTCGGTTCTTCCTTTCAGCCACTCCATTCTGTTGCGGAGTATACGGAGCGCTGTATTGATGTTCAATTCCTTTCTGAAGACAGAAGATTTCCATTTCAAAGTTCTTGAACTCTGTCCCATTGTCACTTCTGATGTATTTAACTGATTTACTCATGACGTTCTCAACTTTTGTAATTAGATTCTTCACCATTTGAGCCGTCTCATCTTTCGTTTTCAGAAAATATACCCACGAATATCGCGAGTAGTCATCAGTGATCACCAAGCAGTAAGAGGTACCTCCTAGACTTTTTACATTCACGGGACCGAAGAGATCCATATGAAGTAGTTCTAGAGTACCGGCAATAGAGTTAATCTTCTTGGTGAGATGGGATTTCTTGTGTTGCTTTCCCTTCTTGCATGCTATGCATTTGTCTTCAAAGTTAAAACTTTTTAAGGGAACGCCCATTACAAGCCCATTCTTGACAATGAAGTTCATCTTCCGAAGATGAATGTGTCCCATTCTCCTGTGCCATAATTCTGATTCTGATTCGCTTGCTTTTGTCATTAAACAAGATTCTCCGGTGGCCATTTCAGTAGACCTCATATCCATCACATATGTATTCGTTTCACGTGGAGCTTTCATAACTATCCATTCGTCTGGTATCTGAAAACCAGGCGTTAATACGATCGCTTCGTTCTTCGTGAAATGGACAGTGTAATCTTTATCACAAATCTGCGACACACTCAGCAGATTGTGCTTTAATTCCTCCACAAAATTCACATTCTCAAGTGTCATCCTTCCATTTGACACTGTTCCTCTACCAGTAATCCTTCCTCCGCTCTCACCAGCAAAACTAACTCTTGCACCCTGAACAGGTTTTAAGTCTTGCAACAAGTGTTTGTTGCCCGTCATGTGCCGGGAACAGCCGCTATCTACAATCCAAAGACTGTTGACAGCCCTGTTCAACTGTTCCTGCACAATAAAACAAAGAGTTAGAATCTTGGGATCCAAGACCAATTGGTCTTGGATCGATACGTCCCGTACCCTGGCTTTCTCAAGTTAGCATCAGGATAATTTCTGTAAGTCCTGTTAGGAAATCTCCTTGCAGATTGAGTGTAATGCCTCCCAAACCTATATGAATTGAAAGTGTTATATCTTGTGGTTTGGTTGAAAAACTGAGGTTTGTTTTTATAAAAACTTGAATTAGTTACATTTTGGCACTTTGAAAAGTTTTCATTTTTAGCAGTAACAAAATGACGCTTATCCTCAGTTTTATTTGGCCTCACACCTCTGAATCTCGGCTTTAGAGGGCAATCTGCAACTAGATGTCCTAATTTGTTACATCTAAAGCAACACCGACTCTCCTTTTTCTTGTCAAATGTTGGTTTGGATGTAGAGGCAGTGTTACCAGCCGTTCGTCTCACATAAGGTGGGACGTACGGATTGAGTGGAGAACTCTTTTTAGAAATTTTATTTTTATCTCCACCGGTGGGTAACCCTACCTTCTCTTTTGTCTGACCAGATTCAGACAACTTATCCGATTCCGATGAGACTGGACTCGAGACAGAAACTTTTACATTTGAAACAGGCGAACTCGTTTCGCCACAGCTAACACTTGGTTCTATATTTGTAACCTTGATGGGAGTTGTCTGAGTAACCTCGAAATCAACAGATTTCTGAACACTCGGATTATAAGTATAGTTGTGGTTAAAGGGTGGTGGAACCTCGTGATAACCGATTCCTCCCCTCTTTGCAGAGGTACCTTGATCACTCACGAGGTGATCAAGGATGGCCGAGGAATTCCTGAACTGCTCAAGTTTGCGGTTCAGTTCCACCACCTTCACCTGGTGGTCAGCAATCTGTTTATCCCGATCAGCAATCAATTTAGTTTTTTCTTCTAAAACTTCATAACTAAAATCAATTATTTCAATTTTCTCAGCAAGTTTAGTTTTTAAGCTTTGAATGTCTTTTTCACATGCTTTTATTTTAATTTTATAACTGTTTTCTCTTGCTTTCGTAAAATGGTGATCTTCTTTAATAGTTTTAAAATCAGCATCTAAACGGACGTACTGATCAGTTATTGTTGTTAGTTGCTCAGACAAATTCTCACAATTAGTACAAATATTCTTATTACTTACCTCGGAGCGATTGTCCTTGTCATCTGCCATGAAAGTTGTTTCTTCTTCAGTAGCTTTCTCATTTCCATCAACCTTCTCACATTCTTCAACTTCAGCCTCAGCCATGTTCGCTTGCTCACCAGATTCATTTGAATGCAGGTTCCAGTTGTACTCACCTGCTTCTCTGGTCAACATGGCATTAATCTCTCTGTTAACTCCAGAGTGTTGTGTAGGCCGACCTTGTCCTCGTTCAACCCTCTCATTTCTACATTCTTTGGCAAAGTGCCCGTATTGTTGACAATTATAGCACCTTACCTTAGATTTGTCGAATCCAGGCCTACCACCAACAAACTTTCTCCCAGTTTTCTTCATAAACCGTTTAACTCACCTCACAATCATTGCCATTTGCCATTGCAAATCCATCTCCTCCAGATCATCAGCATCGATCTGGTCGTAATCCTCATCCAGAACAGCAGGGTCCACAATCTTCCCCTGGATGTAGTTTTCGTAGGAAGCAATAAATGATGCATAGACTGCAAACTGCTCTTCAGCAGATTTTACACTCATAGGCATCTTGGAATAATTATTGCTTGAGGCATTTGCAGAGAAACCACTTGTGGATGCTTGAGGCTTTGAAGTACTTGATCCTCCAGCAACGAAACAGACATCACCGTTCAAGTTCACAGAAACGTTTCCTTCATGAGAAGAGTCAGGACCTGACTCCCCTTTTGAGTAAAAAGCAGCAGATTCAGGCCTCGAACTTGAGCCTGAGTTAACCTTTGCACCATACATACCAGGGTCTTGTATCTGATCTGTTGGTGTTTCTTTTCGAACCATATTAAGCTCATAAGTTCTGAGCTTGTTTACTGCCGTTTCCAGATCATAATTAGGAAAGTCTCTGTCTTCCCTCATAAGAACGGTGTACATTTCCCACTTCGGTGGGAGAGCATCGAGAAGCTTTTCAACGATCTCTTCTTCTCGGTAAGCAATCGAATAATTGTTAAGCTCTGTCATTAGATGATAGTATCTGGTGATAATATCATCCAGTGATTCGTTCTTCAAATATTTGAAGACGGAGAACTGGGTCTTCAAAAGTTTAATCTTTGATGCACGGATACCCACGTTCCCCTCGAATCTATTTTCAAGAGCATCCCAAAGCTCTCTCGCAGAAGTGTACTTTCTGAAAGTGTGGAGAACCTCTTGAGGAAGTGCCATAGTTATAGCTGCATGGGCCTTGCTCTCGGCCTCATACATTTTCTTTTCTTCGTCCTCCATTTTGCTGTACTTCTTAACCACATCACGACCTTCGTATTGCATAGTTGGGGGGATATATCCATCCTGGATGCACACCCACATTTTTGCATCCTGATATTTAATGTATTGGATGAATCTGTCCTTCCATGCCACGAAGTCAGTTTCTTTCATCAACCTCGGGGCCTTAGTGGCTGACCCCGCTTCGACTTCCATCTTGACTAAATCGGAGATGTTAATTGACGACATTTTTGCGAAAACCCGAAAACCTGAAAAAAATCTTCCAAACAGTACAGTAGGCGAAGTTAAGAATAACTTCGCTTGAAAGTTAACTTCGCTGGAAAGTGTAACTTCGCTGGGTCTTAAATTCGCTTGACTGGGCGAAGTTAAGAATAACTTCGCTTAGAATGAGCGAACTTATGAGGTAAGCGAACTTGGGAGGTAAGCGAAGTTGAGAATAACTTCGCTTAGGCGAACTTATGAGGTAGGCGAAGTTGTGGTTAACTTCGCTTAATCCTTATATCTTCGCCGAAACCCTACTTCCAGTGACGGCAACTTCGCCTGAAGAACGGTAACTTCGCCCGATGAACAAGGAAACTGTTCAGATCTGATTTCGTCAATCTAGCAGTTTCCGATCGATGTAATGGCTTGAAAATGACTGTCAAACACGAGTATAACACAATCCCAATAAAAACACGTCCCGCGAATAGGTCAAACGAGACGTTTTCTACACCCGCGTGAAATCCCGAACCTCACAATCGAGCCGATGGCTCTGATACCAATTGTAGGCTCCTGGACGGATCGTACACGGGATGTTGCTATCTGCGCAGGTGCGGAATCCCTGCGTAGGTAGATACGAGTGCAGAATATGTATAAATCAAACACACGAGCAATAACCGAAACACGTTATATTGATAACCGAACACGTGACTCGAGGTCACTATTACAGACTCTGACTTGTAAACACGTAACTCACTGATACACGAAATGAACTAGCTCTCAAAACGCTCAACTGATTCACCCTAAACTGTTACGGCTGAACAGTTTAAATAAGCACGACAACTTCGCCTCAGGCGAAGTTGTCCATAACTTCGCTTGTTCAACAAGTTCGCCTGAGCGAACTTGTTGACAACTTCGCACATACAAAAACATAATCATAATCATAAACATAATTACATTACAGACTCGATTACAAATGGTAGACTATGAACTACTGACACACATGTACCAACAGACTCCCCCTTGGCAGTAGCTTCATATCTTGATCTTTAAATCTTGAGTCTTGTAATCTTGCATCTCTACGCGTGCGCTCCCTCTCTAACACACACCGACACCACCCGTTGATATTTCCTAGCCTGATCCTTCCAAGCAGGAATGTAGAAGATCTTCTTCTCGTTGAGCACCTTCAGATCAGCCTGCGATAGATTAACAAGATGCATCGGGTCGTAAACCCTAAGCACTTCTTGTTCATCCACATCTTCCATTACCGCCTCCGCTGTCTCACAGTCCACGAACCACCATTTTAGATCTTTGAGCACGTCCTTGGGCATGAGCTTCATCGGTACTTCTTTAAGGCACCGGATCGGTTTATACTTCATTATCATCCAAGGCTTTCCATCAGCTCTCAGACCTCTATCCTTGTCTTCGACAAGTTTCCCCTTTTGTGGTCTCATCAGCTCGAACTTCTTATCCTTAATACACTCCTTCCACACGATCTTCCCGATGATTCTAGCCATGTTGTCTTCACTTCGGTTTATCAATCCCATTCTGGCTAAATCTTTTACCTCACATTCAGGCAGTGTGTTTAAAGATCTCAACGTTCTCTGAAATACTGAATTCCATCGTATCTTTTGATCACGAAGAGCCGCAGCTGCTCATCATATATCCAGCAGATAATACCTTTCTTTGCTTCTGCGTATCCCTTAATATTATAACTCTTTTTGAACATTTTAGGGATCGCCGGCTTCTTCGTCTTTATGAACCAGTGAAAACAACCTTCCTTCCAATTCGGTTGTTCCTCCCATTCAGTATCTTCCTCAACAGCCTTATCACCCATCTCTGGCATCTCAACCTCCGGAATCTCGTGTTCCACGGAGTCATCTACAATCTCCCCTTCCTCTATCACATTCTCAATAGTAATTTGCTCACCGATCTTCTCAATCTCATCAACCGGCAGCACATCTTCTTCCAGCATAAAATCATCATCATCCTCATCCAACTCTTTCAATGCGTCGATTACGTCTTCGACATCATCATCATCATCAACCGCTACCACCTCATCACCAGCTGCACTTGTAGACTCCCCCTCAGCTGTGGAAGCCCCAAGAGCCTGAGAGGTTCTTGGCAGCTCACCACCTGCACCTTCCGGTGCATTGGGATCATCGTCCTGATCTTCTCTCCTTTTTGTCCGCAACTCATCTCCCCTACAAGTCTTCTCCCCCTGAGATGCCAAGAATGCCTTGAAGGCATCTATTACTTTCCCGTGTTCAACCAGGAGGGAGGCTTGCAGTTGATTGGATTCCACTAGGCTTTGAATGGTCTTTGACTGTTCAGCAATGATCCGCTCTAGCGATGCAATCCTTTCGGAGTCAGAAGTAGGCGTTGGAATCGGCGGGACATCAGCAGCAGAAGTGACCGCAGGTGGTACACTTGGTAACCCTGCAGTAGTAGTAACTGTGGACTCAACAAATCGTGCAACTACCACCGGTGGAGTAAGCGATTGGGGTGGTAGAGACACAACTGCTGGAGCCGACGTCTCGACGGCAGTAACCTGTGCTGTAGAAGGAATAAGAGACATACCAGACAAGGCAGGTGGAGCAAAACGTACCAGCCTTGAAGATTCTCCAGCTCCCGAACCCATACCTGTCCGTTCTCTTCTTGAACGCCTGAGCACTAGTTGAACTGCTTCTTCTTCATCAACTTCCTCATCATCCTCGTCAACAGTTCTCGGCCTCTTTCCAGTAGTTCTCTCCCGAGACACCATCAGTCGTCTCGCATAAGCAAATGTTTCGTCAAGATCGGAGTCAGCTACCGAAGTAACTGCTCTAGTAACCTCCATGACCTGAGAACCTGAGACATCCATATCAAACAATCCATGGCCGCTAAAAGCAGCATCAAGATCGACATCTTCATCAGTAGGCACAGCAGGAGATGCAGCAGCTGGCACAGCAGCAGAAACAAACGTAGATACAACTGGCGCAGCTGGTACAGCATGGGGTGCTGCCGCCTGATGTGGCTGTGGGTCTCTGAACTCGTCCCCTCCTGCAGGAACATACCCCGGGTAGATAAGATACCCAAACAGTGGAGTATGCCTGGGACGCAGCTCAGGCTTGCTACGTGTGCTCGAAGTCCGACACTGAGCGAAGATACGTTTCGTCACACATTCGACGTATCTTATAGGGCGTCTCTGCGGTAGCGACGGAGCGACATGATTGAGGATCATCTGTAAGAACCGTGGATACATAATAAATCGCTCGCGCGCCACAGCCCTCCTCTGACGATCAATCTCGTAAAATATCAGCTGACTAAATGAATATCGTCGGTTGTAGGTCAGGGCAATCATGGCAGACTGCATCGTCGCGCCCATCCCATCAGTTCCTGCCTTCCTCCCAGACATGCATACGATCAAGACATGCATTAGGAAGCGCCACTGATCTAGTAAAAAACCTTTCCTCCTCTGTGTGTCCCCCAACGGACCTGAATAACCCATCCTCAGGTACGCTCCATCACGAAAAGGAGCTACGAACTCCGTTGGGTCATCCCTTGTCTCTTCTCCAAACTGCAAAGTCAACCGTATATCTTCAGAAGAAAACTGTATATCATGACCATTTACGGTTGCTCGCATCACCGGGGGCTCAGGCCTGCAATCTTAGCATAAGAGCCTAAGGCTCTGATACCACTTGTTGGCTCCTGGACGGATCGTACACGGGATGTTGCTATCTGCGCAGGTGCGGAATCCCTGCGTAGGTAGATACAAGTGCAGAATATGTATAAATCAAACACACGAGCAATAACCGAAACACGTTATATTGATAACCGAACACGTGACTCGAGGTCACTATTACAGACTCTGACTTGTAAACACGTAACTCACTGATACACGAAATGAACTAGCTCTCAAAACGCTCAACTGATTCACCCTAAACTGTTACGGCTGAACAGTTTAAATAAGCACGACAACTTCGCCTCAGGCGAAGTTGTCCATAACTTCGCTTGTTCAACAAGTTCAGCGAACTTGTTGACAACTTCGCACATACAAAAACATAATCATAATCATAAACATAATTACATTACAGACTCGATTACAAATGGTAGACTATGAACTACTGACACACATGTACCAACAGTTAAGACGATCAAGGGTATTGTTTATCCACCTAAGCTTAAGCATCAAAGTCTACCAAGCAGCCATTAGATACGATTAAGGTTCAATTAATTAATAGCTAGTGTTCCCCACAACATGACATACCCCCGTTATCAAGCAATACCCCGAAACCATCACCATAGGTGAGCATGCAAAATTTCATATATAGGGCTTACATGTAGCGTGTCCCTTGTGGTCCGTTTCTTAATGGTAATGAGACGCGAGCAAGGGGACCCAACATGGCTAACAGCGTGGATGATCAAGTCTGTAGTGTATTTGTACTTTTGTACTTTTGTGATCATGTTTAAAGACTTATAAGGGTTTGCTCTTTTTAGCTTTATTTAAATATCCACAACCCCACTTAGGAATTGTGAATACCCAGATGAATAGATTGCATACAGACCCATGGTCTCCGGACCCGGGGCATCCCATCAATACAAGAATTAAAGTTATAAAACCATACGCCAATGAGGTGTAAAACACTAAAACTAAGCAGTTAAGATTTATATCCACGGCATACTCTAATGTTAAACATACCCAAGCATCATATAGTAACCTATTCAAATTTTAAAATTTCTAACATTTCCACTTTTCATACCAAAAATTGAGGCTTGAGTATGGCCCGACCTTTCATTACTTATCTTTCACGGACAAAACGTTTTACCCACAAAAGATTTCCGTTTTAACCATTTTATCAAATTGCCCTTTCATTTTCAAGGCTAAGCCTACCGACACATCCCAAGTTAAGTGCGCTTTATTTTATTTATCTCATATTATTAGTAGTTTGAAAAACCGATTTCCGATAAATATCATCATCTCCCACTTTAACGCAGAAAACTAAATTCAAGGAACATTTTTAAAACATTTTTCATTTTTTTATGAAAACAAACTAAATTTAAACTACGACTCGAATATCTTATCCCCACATTTAAATTTTGCATTGTCCTCAATGTAAGGATAAGGATGACTTAAATAAAAATTAAAAATAAAAATAAAGTCGGACTACAAAAAACTAAATACTTAAAAAATAAAAACTAAAGAAAAATAAAAATTTAATAAGCTAGATAATGGAAAAGACTTAGCTGGTAATATGCGCTTGAATTTTGAAGCCAAAGTCTTCTTCCATGAATGCCCTCCAACTACAAACGTGCTCAGCAAACGATATCTCCTTCTCTCACACACGAACGTAAGCGACAAAACAAAACAAACATCTCTAAAAATGTATCTTATCAAACTGATAGATATTATGCAGTTAAAATATTTCACCAACTCACAAATATATAAAACATAATAATCAGGAGCAAATAAATAAACATAAAGTATACGGCTCCACTGCAACTCCATCCCCACACTTGTCTTTTTCATTAAATTCTTACTTGGGGATCGTCTCTCTAGCTCAAACAATCTTCAACTAACAAAACTTAAAAACACAAAACAAAGAAGAACTACAAAGAACTACATTAGTGAAACGATGACATATACAAGACTCAGACAACTAGACCTTAAACTATGACACAAATACCAAACTGAACACAAGAAATCACACCGAAATGTTAACACAAAGGGGGACAAGGAATAATAAATAAATAATAGAAAAAATTTGGCTTGTGCACCCATGGCTGCGCTGCGCGACCAGGGATGGGTTCCTGGCCGCGCGGCGCAGAGCCTTCCTATGCCACATACCCCTGCGTCGCGCAGGGGGGGTCCAAGTACTCCGTCGTGCGGCGCGACGGGTGCTTTTGACAAAAAGTTTTGACGTGTTTTTGCCTCTTTTGCCTTAGAAAAATTTCCAGAAAATTACCAAGTCTTTGTTATGCCCATTTTATGTCATTTTTACGTGTAAAACTTACTTGGCATCTCTTGAATTCTCGTCAAATCCTCTCGTCATGATGGTGATGATTCCTTGGAAAGAGTCAACGACACAAACAAAAACTACAAAAATTATTGTTAGTGACTCAAAGAAAATAAAAATAGACATAAAAATAAAATAAAATATACAAACTCTACATTTGAGTTTTCACTCAAGAACCCATGCTATGTGAATCACGTGGCGGACCGAGTGGAGCTTCCTCCACCTCAGTAGAACTCCAATGCCCTCAACGATATTGAACCATGATCCGACCATTCATCAATCTTGGTCTTATTCTTTATAACTACACAAACCTTCTCGAACTTGCGTTTCCCACCATCACATTCTCTAACACACTTTACCATTACTCGAAAACTCGAAACCTCTCGCTCCTTCTCCAAACAAATACTCACCGAACGGGAATCGTCAAGACGAGAATCCATGCCCGAGATAGATGATTCTATCGAGTAAACTGGATGACATAGATCAATAAGACCTTCTTGATCACTAGGATGTCTCATGGATTTAGCCAAATAGGTGGCACTATCATCACCGGATCTATGAGTGATCTTACCTTCAAACACGTCAATGACCGCCCTAGCAGTACGTAAGAATGGACGGCCCAAAATGATAGGAACTCTCTCGTCGGCCTCCATATCTAAAACGACAAAATCTGTGGGAAAAAACAAATTATCTACCTTAACGAGCAGATTCTCCACGACACCCCTCAGATACTTAACAGAACGATCGGCTAAAGAAAACGTCA
This sequence comes from Bidens hawaiensis, assembly GCF_021521415.1. NCBI lineage: Eukaryota > Viridiplantae > Streptophyta > Magnoliopsida > Asterales > Asteraceae > Bidens > Bidens hawaiensis. Next base: position 49,816 of record NW_027502890.1, read on the forward strand.
TACGAGTAGAGGTGAGCTCTCCTAGGCCCAACTTTTCATATAAAGAATATGGCATGAGGTTTATGCTAGCTCCAAGATCGGCCAATGCTTGACACATCGTGTCACTTTCGAAAAGGCATGGAATGGTAAAAACGTCGGGGTTGGGTAATTTCTCTGGTACTTTATTAAGAACCACCGCAGAACACTCTCCATTTAGTGGAACAGTCGAAAGCTCCTCCAACTTATCCTTTCTTTTAAGAAGATCTTTCAAAAACTTGGCATATTTAGGCATACGCTGAAGGACTTCAATGAACGGAAGATTGATATTCAATTGGCTAAATATATTGAGAAAATGCCCGTAATCTTTCGTATACTTTTGATGTTTTAGACGGGCGGGATACGGGACATAGGCAAGTTCAATGATGTGTGGTGGTGGCCGGACTTCAACCGGCTTCTTTTTTAGGCTTTTCTCTACTTGAGGCTCAATAATTGGTGTGTTACCTTGTGTTTTTCCCGGAACCTCCATCTCTCTCTCCTCATCCACCAACTCGTCTTCCCCACCTTTCTCAACTACTCTACTAACTCTCTCCGGACCAAAAACCCTACCACTACGAGTGGAGATGGCTTTCAATTGAGCAGCCGGATTAGTTTGAGGCATACCCAAAAAATGACCTGGGGGCCTCTTTTCTAAACGACGAGCGATATCACCAACAGTCCTTTGAATGTCAAGAATAGTAGATTGTTGATTCTTGAAGAGTAAGTCATGCTCGGCGAACTTTTTCTGTGTAGCTTGGTCTCTCTCCAGGATTTGTTTCATCATCTCTTCTAAACGTCCAATTCCACCATTCGAATCCTGCACATTATTTTGTACATTAGTACCATTAGTATTATTATTATTGAATTACTGACCTTGTCCTTGATTATAAGAAGTTTGAAATCTGGGTGGTGCGCCCGACGGACGCCAATTAGAATTATTATGATTCGGCTTCTTGTAGGTGTTCCAACTCGAATTGTTGCTACTAGTAAAAGCATTTGGAACCCTGCTTTGGCCAGCAATAAAATCAACCTCTTGATTCATCAACGGGAACTCCAAAGTGCCATGTCCACCCCTAAAAACCTCACACTTATCAACCTTGGCCTTCAGCTCTTTAACCCCTCTAGTTAGTGATTCCAAAGCAGCAGCCACACTAGTATCTAGATTAACCTGGTGTACACCTCGAGCGGACGAGGATGTACTAGTGACGAGAGTGGAATTCTCGTGATGTGGCCCTTTGGCGAAATCAGTTTGAGCAAAGCTTTCAAACATCTCGTTGCATTCGGTGACATTCTTCTTTGCCATTAGATTTCCTCCCGCAGCCGTGTCGAAACGAACTTGGGTTTCGTAGTTCAGCCCATTGTAAAATTTCTCCACTAGAGCCCATGGTGTGAGACCATTCTGTGAGCAACGAGATAGCATGTTCTGGAAACGCTCCCAAGCATGACAATAATATTCATCCGGCTCCATGTGAAACAAGTGAATCTGATCACGAAGAGTATCCGCTTTAGCAGGTGGGAAGTATCTTTTGATAAAAGCTGAGCGCAGTGCTTCCCAAGTAGTGAATGTGCCAGGTGGCTGAGTGTTAAGCCAACGAGCCTCTTTCCCTGCAAGTGAAAAAGGAAAAAGATGTAAGAAAATGGCATCGTCAGTTGCACCTTGTAAATTAAAAGTTTTCAAAACGTGGTAAAGCCGGTTAATGTGTGTCGGTGCATCCTCCTCATCAAGTCTATGGAACTGATTAGTTTGAATGGTATTGTTCATGATGTATGACGGAATCTTCCACGAGTTGGGATTGTCGATCTCGGGGATGACGATGCATGATCGGTTTCCGGTTAAGCCATCAAAGGCTTGAGCAGCAACTGTTCTATCGTCGGCCATTTGGTCGTCTGGTTGACTTCTCGGACTTTCTGGTGGTGAACTGTTTGGTGATGAGTTCGGTGTGGAACTAGATTCAGACGGTTGTTTCTCTGATGACGAGCTAGCCTCGGTCTTTAACGGGGAAAATTCTAGATTCTCCAGCGGTGGTCCTTGCGAACGAATATGTGGCATAAACCTGAAAAACGCAACGGACCAAGTGAGTAGACTAAAAATAAGAACAAAAACAAAAATAAACTAAAATTTAATTAGACTCCTACGACTCAAACGAAAATAAAACAAATAGCACGTATGTAGCAAATAAGTCCATTTAACGCTAAGAACGCAATCGCCAAGAGTCCCCGGCAACGACGCCAAAAACATGATGTGCTAAAAATAGTCAATTAAATATTAACTAAATTAAACAAGTAATAAAAACTAGACCTGAGACTCAACTACACAAAACACCGACAAGTGAACCGATCATGTCACACCCTCAAAATCCACTAACGGAGTTTTACCGTCAGAGGGTGTGAACTAACTGGATCGGAATCATTAGTTATATCAAACACCAAAATTAAAGTTTTCAAATCAACCAAGCCATACAAGTCTTAAGTAAAACTACGGAAGCGTAAACTGTAAAGCAAATAATTGTGCCACACAGGAGGACTTAAAAAACAGTTATCATGATAGAATTTAAAGAAAGGTTAAAGAAATAGAGTTCAGAGTATGCATGTCCTATACCGCTCGCCCGCCTCGGCTAGCTGAGATAAACATGCCAAAAGTGTCAACACAGGGTTGGTGAGTTCACAGGTTTAAACAAAATTTAGCGTTGCATTTTAGCGTTACCAGATAGAGTTATGTCAATATATATATCAATAGGTAGCTAACCTATCAAGAATGTATTACTAAGTGTTCGACACCGAAGCTGACTGTTTATACGTTTGCCTTGCCACCAGGTCAACCATGACCATGGTTATGTGTTAGCCAAAATTTACACCCACTCGACCTACAGTCGAGTTTAGAGTTGGGTGGGGTTTGTCAAACCCAGTAGTACTAATCAAAACTAACTCGCTATTATCCAATATTAACCGGTTCGATTGTTCAGAATGACTTAGTTGGTTTTTTGCCACTTAGCCTTACAAGTGATATATAAAGAAATAAACAAAATCTAAAGCGTTGGAGTATGTTATCTCCCCCTAATAAAAGCGTTAAAGGGTAAAAGGGGCCGTGAAACTCACTATTTGCGAAGTTATCGAAATTCGAGAAAAGCGTGCGTTAAAGAAATTCTCACTAGTGCTCTAAAACAAAAACGATATGTCTAAGTGTTTTGAACCACGAGTGAGTCTCTAGACTCGACACATAAAAGTTATGCATGAGATGTGTTCGTTTTACATTTGTGAAACAAGTGCGACTCGACAAACACGTTGGTGATAAGTTACATGTGTGAACAAGTATAGTATTAAGTGTTACCATGGTAAATTACCAATAAATTATCTCCCACAAAGGCAAATATGTCAAACACATAGCAAACATCGATCAATTAATCACTTTTCATGTTAACTCAAGGAATACAACAGCTAAGTTACCGAGACAGATTTTAACTCGTAAAGATTTCTCTATTTCATAAATCATAACATGTAAATAAAATCACCAAAAATCATCACAGAAGAAAACGTGAGTTATATTTCTAAAAATAGTTTTATTGTATTTTTACTACATACGATTTTGTCATAATGATCAAAACAACACAGTAAGCACACAACAGTCATTATCATGCGCAACAAAACGTTATTTACTATTACCGCTACATGGTTAATCCAATTAATGCAAGGCCAATTGGGTTAGATTCCTCACTCAAATTATTAACTTACAGAAGTGAAATCAACTCAATTGGTCTTGTCGTTTTTGAGATGTACTAATTATAAAACAGCCTGCAAGCAGGCTTCCCGAATCAGACTTCCACAACATATTTGCAAATTAACTAAAACTAACTTTCACACGTCCAAAAATTACAAACTTAGACTCTTTAGAAACTAGACACGACCTACTACATAATAGAATCAATAATCACTTCGAAACACATCATTAACATCAAGTTACAGTCATTTTAACATGCAACTATGAATCTGTCCAGCATCAGTTTTTATCAAAAACTCAAAAACTATTAACCTATGAACTAACAATCAAGCATACAAACCTAAATCATCTACAATCAACATATTTAGCATTTAGGGTTTATGATTAGTATGCTCAATGATGTAATTAAATCAATAGAAAGTCTAGATATAGTGTTAGTTACCTAGTTAGCACCTTAGATTCTTCAATAAGCTTGTAAATAACTTGTATGTATGTGTGTGTTGTGTGTTTCGGCCGAACAAGGGAGGGAGGGGGGCTTCCATCGCAAGGGGAGAGGGAGAGAGAGAGGGAGGAATTAGAGTTTATGATTAATAATATGTATATAAATATTATTTTAATATACATGTTACACTTTGCACCCTCAACCTCTATTTTGTATAATTCTAGCATAAAACATCAATCACCTCCATAATATGATGACATGCATACAAGCACACATTGACACATAAACGTAACACATAATTATATCAAGTACTTGTTTATAATATTTATTTTTTGTTCACCAATGGTTTGAGTCGACTCGTGTGTGATTCGGTGAAACTCCAAAAGACTACTTGTGTAATGATTGTCATGTGTTATTTAAATTCTAATTAAATGCAATGAGGAATGCGCTAACTGGAATGACATAGTTCGTGTAATCTTGAGTTTGAATTAATGGAGTTCGGGATAACGGAGTTAACATGAAATTGACGAGTGTCACAGATCAACTGTATTAAATCTAAGTCCGGAATATCGAACCTACGGGACTCTATAAATTACGTAAATTAACTAATTAGACTCGCCTTACGACACGACAATTTATTAATAATGTTTTAAGGGGGTTTTTAAACTAATATTAAATTAAGGAAATAAAAGAGCAAGTAAACTAGAAACAAGCAATAAATCACACGAGCGAAACCAATAAGAGAAGGAATCTACCTAGATAAGAATCCCATGCATCAACAATTATCAAGCAATGGACAACCAACATGACATGGAAACTGATTTCTATATATATTCAACTAACAAACCCTAGAGGACCCTCGATCGCATAAAGTAAAATCCTAAAGAATGAATATTAGATTATTAAGCAATCAGTTGGATTGATTTCCTCACAGTCATCAATTAGGGTTAATTAATAGTATCACAGGCAGGCAATCTCACGAAACACTAAACCCTAGATAACTTGATAAACTAAACACGACATCATGAACAAGGATCAACACAATAACCAATCAAGAATATTGTCACTAATCTAACCTAGAATGCGATTGACCAAGATACATGAATAACTCCTCACCTTACAGCTACTGGAATTCAATAGAACATTCAAAATCCTAATCAACGATCAACAAGCTTCTATGATCTAATAGGCCTATTCAATCACAATAATCAAAACACCAAGTAATGATTAAACATAAACCCTATATCTAAAGAACAAAATCAAGAGATAAAAGATCTATGTGAAGCAATAGTTAACAATCAATCAAGATAATAAACACTCATATGCATCATGAAAGCAAAAACAAGTCTTTACTATTAATATAACGAAACCATAATCAAAACAATCGTCCAAAGCAAGAATCAAGTCAATACATGTTCATCAAACCTAGGTAGACATGAAGTCTAGCCTTGAATCATTCTTAAAAATAATCCCAAACAAATATTAAAAACAAATAAGAAAGACATGATAGACAAAAGTGAACAAGGAATGAAAGTTAGAGTGATAAAACCCTTGATGATTGATCCTTGAACACCCGTATGAAAGCTCGATTATCTTCTCTATTCCTAGTCTCTAAAGCACCTTCAAACCCTTTTTTTTCTAAAAATCGGTTGCAACAAGTGATGATCTCGTCTAGGTTTTGTAATGATATGTTTATATAGTGCATGATGGGCTTGGTTTGCGAAAATTGGCTGGACAGAAGGTGTAGGCTCCGCGCGACCAGGCTTGCCCTCCCTGGCCGCGCGGCGCGGCGTACCTATGGGGAGCTCCGAATTTTCTTGTTATTTTATTACTAAAGCTTGATTAATTCTTTTCTTGAACTCCAAGTAACGATGAGAACCTTCTAGAACTTCTTTTCCTTGACTCCAAGCCACCATCTATATGAAAACAAATCACAACACTAAGTGAACTAAACATGCAAACATTGATGAGCAAAAAACGAACTTAAACCTCACATGAAATGATAGAATGAATTAGAGTTTAACATGCAAGACACCAAAAGATTAAAACATGACAAATATATAATAAACTTGACTCAAAACCTAAATTAATAAAAGATGAACAAAACACGAGCTAAAATGAACTCAAAACTTTAAATAAACATAACTTTACAAGGGAGTCGAGATGTATAAATAGATGTATATCAAGGATCCCTGGAATAAGACCAATCTTGTGTATCGTAGGTGACATGTAAATGCATAATTTCTTGTTTAACATGATAATGTTAATACCTTAAACGTGGACAAGCCCGTTTTTCGTGGGACTCCCGTCGAACTTTGGATGACATGTAAAGGCCATAATTTCTAAGTGACATGTCTGTCACATTTTAATTTTGAATACTTGGTATAACCAACAATAACAAAATTTTCTGCAAGCGTTACGTATACAGATTCCACCATCTAGAATTATCCTTTGATTCGTGCGCTCCTAGCGGGGGTGTAGAAACCCTTATGCTATAAAGGTGAAAACCTTTGATGGGGATTGTATCCCTTAAACTTAGGAGAGATCGCCAATCTGAATTGTATCATGTTCTTTGAGGATTTTTTAAACTTTAAAACCTTGGTGAAGGCCGGTGTTAGACAGGCTAACACCCCTCCGTTGCTTATGTCAGTACATTTGTTTTGAAGAATTATAATAGAAATAAGGAATATAATGAAAAGAGTAAAATAAGACACGTACCTGATATCCATTGAAGGCTAACTTTACAACTTACATGAAATAGGTTTTGAGATGTATAGCATTCCGTGATCTTGAAAGGATTTCGCCGTCCAGAGTTGCTAACCAATATGCTCCTTTACCTGCTTCTGAATCTATTAGATATGGTCCTTCCCATTGAGGCGCAAATTTCCCATCGCTTGATTTGATAGTATTCTTGAATGTCTTCCTGAGTACTAGATCACCCACTTGAAACCTTCTGATCCTTATGCTTTTGTTTGTTGTATGCCATAGTGATTCTTTGTTGGTAGGTTGTTATCCTGATTTTAATTTGTTCTCTAACTTCGTATGGAAGACATGTCGTCCCTACAAGTATAAATAAAAAAAATGAAAAATTATGGTTAACCTGTAGGATTACTCCCCCAACCCCATTTTTTCAGTTTTTAATATGCGTTTTTAACATGAATTCAAACAATTTAAATTAGCAACATGACACCTTCTTATTCAGAGAAAGTTCAAAATACAAGACATTTAAAGTTAAAAATACAAGATACTCAAACTTTAAAATAAAGGCAAGTATCTATTCGTAATTATCATCTGAGTTAATTGCACCCTTGTGATTAGTACGATTTTGCTGGTTACAACCACAATAGTCGATTTTTAGTAATCGACACCGTGATGCTTGCAAGGTGTGGCAGACAGAGCCCCACAGTCAAGTTAACCCTTAGTTGACTGCTAAAAAAGAATGGGATCAGGGGAAAATCATATTTCAAATGTAAACCTAATAATAATAATAATTATTATAATAATAATAATAATAATAATAATAATAATAACAATAATTGTAACAACTCAGTTTTTTCGTATATTATACCCGAACCGCTTTCATGTTCGGGTTATTTTTATCAAATAAAATTGTCACGTTTATCGATTAAAATAATTATTATAATATTATTTGTTTTTATTATGAATTATTTAAAACATATTTACAACTTTCACTTTAAGGCAACTTTAACCCAAACTACCAGTATTACCTCTTTATGTGTCCACCCTCAAACTATAGGGACTAAAATGCAAAATATACTTCAACAACCCATCTGCCAAGATCCATACCCATATCTGTATCCCTTTCACTAACCCGAGACCCGTTTGTCTTTCTTGGACCGCAATTCACGTTGCAAATTTGGAAATCAAATCAAGGGTTGTTAATCTTGGCTTTTTCGGCCTAACCGACCCTCTTAATTTAGTTATGTCGATTAATGATATACGTATTAACATATTATGTTCACCGTCATCGTGATATCGTCAAAATACTATATACAGATTGATAGATTTCAATTAAACTGGCATGAACTATCATACCATCATCGTCGACAAGAACCCCATCACTAATTTGATTATCTTTGTCTGCAATTGTCCGTTCTTGGTTCATCAATGGCCGCAACTATACCGGTATCATTCACCGTCGATTCGTGGTCTAATCAGGAATCCTTGACGATAGATACCAAAGGGGTTCATCTTTCTCACATCATCATCACTTATATTTCATTCATCCGATCAGGTGAGTACCACATTCCCCTCTTTTTACTCGTTTTCTCACGTTTTGGGGGCGTATGTGTAAATTATATTTCTTATATATACTTATATTCAAAACTGCAACTATTGTCTTATGTATTAATAACTTATACCTTGCTTGTTTATGTGGTTATTTGCTTTATATGCTTCCGCATTCTAAGAGGTCCAACGTGATCTCAGTCTGGTGTGATCATACGCCAGTCGTTATGGCCTTTGTGCTTCTCGACATCTCAGTTATACTTGCTCATTTGGTCAATTTGTTATTCTCATATGACTTGTTGCAATTACTTATTTTTATATATACTATATGTACATTTAAACTGGTGTGTTGCTCACTCAACCTTGTGTTGACAAAACTATTTTATTTTCAACGCATATGCAGGTCATCGTATGATTGAAGTTTGAAGATCACTTACGGATTTATGCTAGAAGAAATTTAAATGAGACAATATTATTTAAAATTCTATATTTGTTTGAAGCTTTATTTGTTTTGAGATATCGTAATTGTTTTAATGGAAATTATTAAATAGACATTGAAAGTTATAATATTTCATGATAGTAACCTTGAGAGCTATGACAATCAGCTCACGCCCCGACTTTTTCGCTGTAGGTTGGGGTGTGACAGATTGGTACAAGAGCCGAAGGTTTAAGATAGGTCGTTAGTGGTGCCTTAGTAACGTGCTTAGGAGCCTCATACGTGCTTATTTGTTTACCTGATGTGTTATATTTGATTGTTTACAGCTTACGTAATTACTTGCTAGATTAGGTACATATTTAACTGCTTAGTTAATTGTTTATTTTATTGTCATGCACACACAACTCCGAAGCTAT
>NW_027502891.1:0-37647 GCF_021521415.1 Bidens hawaiensis
CAGCACAACAACAATCAACAGCAGCACAACAACAGCAACAGCAGCAGCAACAACAGCAACAGCAGCAGCAATAACAGCAGCAAACAACAGCCAACAGCAGCCCGGAACACCCAATATCCTTTCTTTCATAACATTGTTCAACAACTTTAATTCTCTTGTTTAATTGTTAACTAGTTTTGCACTTGATTGAGAGATTGAACTGTTTATGATTAGGATTGATTATTGGACAATTGTTAAGATGATTGGTATGAGTTTTATGGTGTTTTTATTGAGTGTTTGCTGCTGTCCAAAAATTATGCTCGGCTAATCTTGTTAGTTCTACCTAGGAATGATGATTCTTGTTAGGTTTTGATAGGTTTTATGGATTGTTTGATTGATAGACTTGAATTGTTATTGTAAAGTTTGATTTAGACATGAAATAGGTTGTGTTTAAGAGCTGGAAATTTTGGTGATTTATTGCATAAACCCCGTGTGTTGATTGATTAGTTTTGTATTGATTGATCGGTGCATTGTTTGATTCTAGATTTTGTGTTTAGGGTTTGTTTGCGGTAGGTACCACCGTAGGGTTTTGTTGCGTGATTATTTGGATTAAGTACAGCGGTTAAACACCTTTCTTGAGACCGAGAGGTGATAGGAAGTTAGGGTTGTCTCATTGCCTTTGCATGTTAGAATAAGGATTGCGCGAGAGCGAATTCGTTTCTTGTCAGGTTTAGGTGTTTGAGCGACGAGTTGATCTATTTTGGTTTAAGTTGAATTGTTACTCTATCCTTGGTTGTGTAGTATTCATTGCCATTAGGGTCGAGTGTTGGTGAGACCAAGTTAATAAAATTTATTATAGGGTTGAGTTAAAATAAGAAGTTAGATTTTTATAAGAAGGATAAGAAGTATTTTAGTCCATTGATTTTGATTTTGAAATGGTTGAGATTAGTTTGAGAGAAAATCATGTATGAAATAAGGGGAAGGGTATAAAAGTGATAACCCTTATTTGTTGATTTTCTCTCTCCTCGTGCAAAACACATGTCAATTTCCCCCACCATTTTAAAACGTTCATAATTTTTTAACATGACATTTTTTTTGAAAAAAAAATCTTCATAATAACGAGTGTTTTTATATCTTTAATATGAGTAACATATTGCTATAAAAAAATAAATAAATTTTAGTGGGTTTTTTATACATTGTGTTATATGCTTAGGTCATTGTGTTTTAACATTTTGTTTTTTTTGTTCATTGTGTTTTTTTATAAGTGTGTTATTTCATTGTATTATAGGGTATGACCATTGTGTTTTTTGTTCATTGTGTTATAGGGTATGGTCATTGGTTTTTTAAAGAACCTTAGTAGCTGTAAACAGTGTAGCTGTAATAATATTGTGCACTCTTGTAACTAAAATATGATAAATAAAAGATATTTGTTGATTTCCCCAAATATTGAACTTATCTTTAAAATTTATTGTAGTATGTCAAGAAAAGGAAACAAAAACTCTCAAAACAATCCTTCCAATAAAGCTAGAAGTAAGGAGAATGTTAACAATGAAAATAAAGAAATTCTAGTCTAGTATATGGATGGAATCCAGAAAATGATCAAGAAAGCCATGACTCCAGTGCTTGACGCACTCAAGGGCATCTCTACAAGTCAAAGCCAGTCAAAATCTAACAAGAGAAGTCGAAGTAAGTCTGCTCGTTCCAGGAAGGAAGAAACTTATAACAGCTCTACAGATAATAGTAATTCAAAGACGAAACCCAAAAGAAATTTAAACTTCAAAAAGGATGTAGTTTCAGAAATTTCAAAGCTTACAATCCTAAAGAATTTTATGGAGATAGGAACACTATAGCCGCTATAAGATGGCTAGAAGAACAAGAATCAATCATCATCATTAGCAAATGCACCGGTGAAGAAGCTATCTAGTATTCTTCTCAAATGTTCAAAGTGGAAGAACTCGAATGGTGGAATACTCTGATCCAAACCATGGGTAATGAAGCATTGTATAATCTAAGCTAGGAGACATTCAAAAATCTTATTTTAAAGAAATGCTGCCCAATCCATGAAACAGATCAAATTCAAACTCAATTATGGAATCACAAGGTTGTTGGTACAAATATCAAGGAATATAAAACTAAATTCCTTGAATATTTCCGACCGGTTCCACATCTAGTTTTTTCCGAATATAGCAAAATAACTCGCTATATATATGGGTTACCAAGAGAAATAAGAGACATAGTGCGATCCAGCATGCCACAAACTGTTGATTCGACCATGGAATTGGCTTGGATACTCAATCAATAGTAGGATATGAAATCAAGAAGAAGAAAAAGATAAAGGAAAAGAAACCATAAGATTATGGGAAGATAGAAAAGGGAAGAAAATACTCCAAAGGCAGCCTGTAAAATTTGTGGACGAAAACATCAGGGAAGTGTCGATTAGAAGGTACAGATAATTGTGCATACTACAAGAGAACATAACACTTAATAGAAGAATACAACAAGAAATTAGGAGTATGCTTCACATGTGGAGAAACGTGCCGCTTTAAAACAAATTGCCCCAAAAGAAAAGTTAATCAAGACTGACTGATATAATGCTAAATATATATAATTTCCTTGTTTATTTTATATAATATTTTATTAGTTTTTGTTTGGTATTTATTAGAATTTGCATATTACTAACATATTTGAATAATATAGGTTCCGGAGGTTTATCGTGGTTAAAAAGAGCAAAAAATGAGATAAAACATTGAACCAAAGCATCAAAATTGAACCGGACTGCATCAGAAGATGAACCGGGCCGGACGACCAGTCCCCCTCCCATTTGCCAGAGCACCACACGACGGGGAGGGACTAGGCCCGCCGCGCGGCGCTGTGAGCCATTTTTTTCCAGAATTTTCGATTTTTATTTATTTTCAGCCTTGGAAACCTATTTAAACACCTCTAAACTTAACCTTAAACATAACCTGAATACCCTAACTGACTTGGACGAATTTGGGAGCTCAAGAGGTGATATTTTGGAGGTTTAGAGGCTTGGAATCATACGGTGACGTACCAATCAATCAAGAACTGAGACCACGGGTTTTATCGCCTTTAATCTTTCGTTTCTTTTGTTTTTCACCATGAATTCCATTATCATTGTTTTGTTTGATTTTACTATGCTAGGCTAAACATTTATAGACTGCCTAGACTTATGATGAACCTATTTTGACGTTGTGATTTGATTTGGGATTTATTTATCGTTATGGTTTTATGATTTAGTAAAAGGTTTAATCATATTAAATTTATGCATATGGATGCTTAGGATTGTTTGATTGATTGTTATTATTCCATAATTGCCTTGATTATTGTTTTTCATTATGATAGGTTGCTATTAGGTCAAATACTTTGTGTTTTTGATTATTTTATGATTGATTTCGCGATAAGATCATAAGAATAATAATTATTAATTAAATAAACCTAAGTGTGCTGCTAACCTAAAATCTGTAAAGTGCTAGGTTATTGATAGATCTTTATTATTTAACCTTGCTAGATTTAGTTCTTCGTAAGGAGTCCGTCTAGGTTTGATTATTTATTATTGTCTATTAAATCAATTAAATATGTTAAACTGCCTTTGATTTCTGCGCTGTAAGGTAGGATTTCGTATAAAGGAACTAAGTCATAAATAATTAGGTGACCGTAAGGAAACTTGATTTTTAATACTGGTGTGTGTTAAAACTTATTAGAATCCCATAGGTGTCTCTTGAGAAAGGTTAGGGTCCTGCTCCGGTTTTCTCTTAACTGTCTATTTTACGATCCTAGTCCATAACGTAATATTTTCCAAGTTAATTAACAACTGAAATTTAGGGGATTCTAGCCTAGGTAGTTTTCTCATCATCATCTGATTTAATCAAACTTTTGTTTTCATTTATTTTACTTGGTTTTCTTAATTAGTTTTAATTTAGTATTTTAAGCAAAACCCCCTTTTAAACAAACAAATAGTTGTATCGGTATTAGTGGAGTCTAATTAGCTAGTTATGAAATTTAAAGAATCTTGTGGGTTCGATATGCGAACTTACTTAGCTTTACTAGAGTCGATCGGTTCACTTGCCGGTTAGTATTTTTAGTTAAGTTAATAGTTTAGAATTTATTACTTATGTCTAGATTAGCGTGTTTTTATATAATTACTTTTAGCACATCACTGTCATACGACAAGACATTAGTATCAGAAGAAACCAGAGATATCTGAAACAATCAAAACGTAAATGAGATCATATCAAGGAATGTTAGAATAGATTAATTAACTCTTGTGTTGATGTGTTGTAAAACACACGTATTTTCCGCACCTTTTATCTACGTAATATATTATATTTTATGTGTTTTTACTCGTTTTAGATAGGTTTTACATACATTTATTAATCTTGTAGGTTTTGGGTAAAAGAAAGGAAGAAACCGGGACTTTTCGAGCTTTTTACGAGCCTTTTACGCATACAAGTTCAAGACAAAGCTCAAGGCCCGACCCGTATGCATCATGGAGGCCCAAGACCATATTATATTATATTATATAAAAAAAATAAAACCCTAATCAGCCAAAAGAGCTGTTGATCGGAATCAATAGCAGCACAACAACAGCATCAACAGCAGCACAACAACAGCCAACAGCAGCACAACAACAATCAACAGCAGCACAACAACAGCAACAGCAGCAGCAACAACAGCAACAGCAGCAGCAATAACAGCAGCAAACAACAGCCAACAGCAGCCCGGAACACCCAATATCCTTTCTTTCATAACATTGTTCAACAACTTTAATTCTCTTGTTTAATTGTTAACTAGTTTTGCACTTGATTGAGAGATTGAATTGATTATGATTAGGATTGATTATTGGACAATTGTTAAGATGATTGGTATGAGTTTTATGGTGTTTTTATTGAGTGTTTGCTGCTGTCCAAAAATTATGCTCGGCTAATCTTGTTAGTTCTACCTAGGAATGATAATTCTTGTTAGGTTTTGATAGGTTTTATGGATTGTTTGATTGATAGACTTGAATTGTTATTGTAAAGTTTGATTTAGACATGAAATAGGTTGTGTTTAAGAGCTGGAAATTTTGGTGATTTATTGCATAAACCCCGTGTGTTGATTGATTAGTTTTGTATTGATTGATCGGTGCATTGTTTGATTCTAGATTTTGTGTTTAGGGTTTGTTTGCGGTAGGTACCACCGTAGGGTTTTGTTGCGTGATTATTTGGATTAAGTACAGCGGTTAAACACCTTTCTTGAGACCGAGAGGTGATAGGAAGTTAGGGTTGTCTCATTGCCTTTGCATGTTAGAATAAGGATTGCACGAGAGCGAATTCGTTTCTTGTCAGGTTTAGGTGTTTGAGCGACGAGTTGATCTATTTTGGTTTAAGTTGAATTGTTACTCTATCCTTGGTTGTGTAGTATTCATTGCCATTAGGGTCGAGTGTTGGTGAGACCAAGTTAATAAAATTTATTATAGGGTTGAGTTAAAATAAGAAGTTAGATTTTTATAAGAAGGATAAGAAGTATTTTAGTCCATTGATTTTGATTTTGAATGGTTGAGATTAGTTTGAGAGAAAATCATGTATGAAATAAGGGGAAGGGTATAAAAGTGATAACCCTTATTTGTTGATTTTCTCTCTCCTCGTGCAAAACACATGTCAATTTCCCCCACCATTTTAAAACGTTCATAATTTTTTAACATGACATTTTTTTTGAAAAAAAAATCTTCATAATAACGAGTGTTTTTATATCTTTAATATGAGTACCATATTGCTATAAAAAAATAAATAAATTTTAGTGGGTTTTTTATACATTGTGTTATATGCTTAGGTCATTGTGTTTTAACATTTTGTTTTTTTTGTTCATTGTGTTTTTTTATAAGTGTGTTATTTCATTGTATTATAGGGTATGACCATTGTGTTTTTTGTTCATTGTGTTATAGGGTATGGTCATTGGTTTTTTAAAGAACCTTAGTAGCTGTAAACAGTGTAGCTGTAATAATATTGTGCACTCTTGTAACTAAAATATGATAAATAAAAGATATTTGTTGATTTCCCCAAATATTGAACTTATCTTTAAAATTTATTGTAGTATGTCAAGAAAAGGAAACAAAAACTCTCAAAACAATCCTTCCAATAAAGCTAGAAGTAAGGAGAATGTTAACAATGAAAATAAAGAAATTCTAGTCTAGTATATGGATGGAATCCAGAAAATGATCAAGAAAGCCATGACTCCAGTGCTTGACGCACTCAAGGGCATCTCTACAAGTCAAAGCCAGTCAAAATCTAACAAGAGAAGTCGAAGTAAGTCTGCTCGTTCCAGGAAGGAAGAAACTTATAACAGCTCTACAGATAATAGTAATTCAAAGACGAAACCCAAAAGAAATTTAAACTTCAAAAAGGATGTAGTTTCAGAAATTTCAAAGCTTACAATCCTAAAGAATTTTATGGAGATAGGAACACTATAGCCGCTATAAGATGGCTAGAAGAACAAGAATCAATCATCATCATTAGCAAATGCACCGGTGAAGAAGCTATCTAGTATTCTTCTCAAATGTTCAAAGTGGAAGAACTCGAATGGTGGAATACTCTGATCCAAACCATGGGTAATGAAGCATTGTATAATCTAAGCTAGGAGACATTCAAAAATCTTATTTTAAAGAAATGCTGCCCAATCCATGAAACAGATCAAATTCAAACTCAATTATGGAATCACAAGGTTGTTGGTACAAATATCAAGGAATATAAAACTAAATTCCTTGAATATTTCCGACCGGTTCCACATCTAGTTTTTTCCGAATATAGCAAAATAACTCGCTATATATATGGGTTACCAAGAGAAATAAGAGACATAGTGCGATCCAGCATGCCACAAACTGTTGATTCGACCATGGAATTGGCTTGGATACTCAATCAATAGTAGGATATGAAATCAAGAAGAAGAAAAAGATAAAGGAAAAGAAACCATAAGATTATGGGAAGATAGAAAAGGGAAGAAAATACTCCAAAGGCAGCCTGTAAAATTTGTGGACGAAAACATCAGGGAAGTGTCGATTAGAAGGTACAGATAATTGTGCATACTACAAGAGAACATAACACTTAATAGAAGAATACAACAAGAAATTAGGAGTATGCTTCACATGTGGAGAAACGTGCCGCTTTAAAACAAATTGCCCCAAAAGAAAAGTTAATCAAGACTGACTGATATAATGCTAAATATATATAATTTCCTTGTTTATTTTATATAATATTTTATTAGTTTTTGTTTGGTATTTATTAGAATTTGCATATTACTAACATATTTGAATAATATAGGTTCCGGAGGTTTATCGTGGTTAAAAAGAGCAAAAAATGAGATAAAACATTGAACCAAAGCATCAAAATTGAACCGGACTGCATCAGAAGATGAACCGGGCCGGACGACCAGTCCCCCTCCCATTTGCCAGAGCACCACACGACGGGGAGGGACTAGGCCCGCCGCGCGGCGCTGTGAGCCATTTTTTTCCAGAATTTTCGATTTTTATTTATTTTCAGCCTTGGAAACCTATTTAAACACCTCTAAACTTAACCTTAAACATAACCTGAATACCCTAACTGACTTGGACGAATTTGGGAGCTCAAGAGGTGATATTTTGGAGGTTTAGAGGCTTGGAATCATACGGTGACGTACCAATCAATCAAGAACTGAGACCACGGGTTTTATCGCCTTTAATCTTTCGTTTCTTTTGTTTTTCACCATGAATTCCATTATCATTGTTTTGTTTGATTTTACTATGCTAGGCTAAACATTTATAGACTGCCTAGACTTATGATGAACCTATTTTGACGTTGTGATTTGATTTGGGATTTATTTATCGTTATGGTTTTATGATTTAGTAAAAGGTTTAATCATATTAAATTTATGCATATGGATGCTTAGGATTGTTTGATTGATTGTTATTATTCCATAATTGCCTTGATTATTGTTTTTCATTATGATAGGTTGCTATTAGGTCAAATACTTTGTGTTTTTGATTATTTTATGATTGATTTCGCGATAAGATCATAAGAATAATAATTATTAATTAAATAAACCTAAGTGTGCTGCTAACCTAAAATCTGTAAAGTGCTAGGTTATTGATAGATCTTTATTATTTAACCTTGCTAGATTTAGTTCTTCGTAAGGAGTCCGTCTAGGTTTGATTATTTATTATTGTCTATTAAATCAATTAAATATGTTAAACTGCCTTTGATTTCTGCGCTGTAAGGTAGGATTTCGTATAAAGGAACTAAGTCATAAATAATTAGGTGACCGTAAGGAAACTTGATTTTTAATACTGGTGTGTGTTAAAACTTATTAGAATCCCATAGGTGTCTCTTGAGAAAGGTTAGGGTCCTGCTCCGGTTTTCTCTTAACTGTCTATTTTACGATCCTAGTCCATAACGTAATATTTTCCAAGTTAATTAACAACTGAAATTTAGGGGATTCTAGCCTAGGTAGTTTTCTCATCATCATCTGATTTAATCAAACTTTTGTTTTCATTTATTTTACTTGGTTTTCTTAATTAGTTTTAATTTAGTATTTTAAGCAAAACCCCCTTTTAAACAAACAAATAGTTGTATCGGTATTAGTGGAGTCTAATTAGCTAGTTATGAAATTTAAAGAATCTTGTGGGTTCGATATGCGAACTTACTTAGCTTTACTAGAGTCGATCGGTTCACTTGCCGGTTAGTATTTTTAGTTAAGTTAATAGTTTAGAATTTATTACTTATGTCTAGATTAGCGTGTTTTTATATAATTACTTTTAGCACATCACTGTCATACGACAAGACATTAGTATCAGAAGAAACCAGAGATATCTGAAACAATCAAAACGTAAATGAGATCATATCAAGGAATGTTAGAATAGATTAATTAACTCTTGTGTTGATGTGTTGTAAAACACACGTATTTTCCGCACCTTTTATCTACGTAATATATTATATTTTATGTGTTTTTACTCGTTTTAGATAGGTTTTACATACATTTATTAATCTTGTAGGTTTTGGGTAAAAGAAAGGAAGAAACCGGGACTTTTCGAGCTTTTTACGAGCCTTTTACGCATACAAGTTCAAGACAAAGCTCAAGGCCCGACCCGTATGCATCATGGAGGCCCAAGACCATATTATATTATATTATATAAAAAAAAATAAAACCCTAATCAGCCAAAAGAGCTGCTGATCGGAATCAATAGCAGCACAACAACAGCATCAACAGCAGCACAACAACAGCCAACAGCAGCACAACAACAATCAACAGCAGCACAACAACAGCAACAGCAGCAGCAATAACAGCAGCAAACAACAGCCAACAGCAGCCCGGAACACCCAATATCCTTTCTTTCATAACATTGTTCAACAACTTTAATTCTCTTGTTTAATTGTTAACTAGTTTTGCACTTGATTGGGAGATTGAATTGTTTATGATTAGGATTGATTATTGGACAATTGTTAAGATGATTGGTATGAGTTTTATGGTGTTTTTATTGAGTGTTTGCTGCTGTCCAAAAATTATGCTCGGCTAATCTTGTTAGTTCTACCTAGGAATGATGATTCTTGTTAGGTTTTGATAGGTTTTATGGATTGTTTGATTGATAGACTTGAATTGTTATTGTAAAGTTTGATTTAGACATGAAATAGGTTGTGTTTAAGAGCTGGAAATTTTGGTGATTTATTGCATAAACCCCGTGTGTTGATTGATTAGTTTTGTATTGATTGATCGGTGCATTGTTTGATTCTAGATTTTGTGTTTAGGGTTTGTTTGCGGTAGGTACCACCGTAGGGTTTTGTTGCGTGATTATTTGGATTAAGTACAGCGGTTAAACATCTTTCTTGAGACCGAGAGGTGATAGGAAGTTAGGGTTGTCTCATTGCCTTTGCATGTTAGAATAAGGATTGCGCGAGAGCGAGTTCGTTTCTTGTCAGGTTTAGGTGTTTGAGCGACTAGTTGATCTATTTTGGTTTAAGTTGAATTGTTACTCTATCCTTGGTTGTGTAGTATTCATTGCCATTAGGGTCGAGTGTTGGTGAGACCGAGAGGTGATCTAGCATTAGAACACGTTAGCAATTGTTTCCCGGTTTGGTCGTTTTAGCCGATTTTGAGTAGTTTAGGCTTGTTGAGTTAGACCGAGAGGTAATCCAGTGAGCCCGAGTGATCCTTAGTCGTGTCATCTTTAGGGACCGGTGTCTATATATCATTCAATCCATTAGCTTGTTAGACCTACAATTTGATTCAGACCTAGGTAGACGTTTTCTCCATCCTAAGTTAACACAGTTAGTTTTCCGTTAAGTTTTCTATTTTTGGTAAGTTTTGTTAGTTAATCCAGTTAGTTCAGTTAAGTTAAAAGAAATCAAAAATCAATATAATATTATTTTAAGGTAGGTCTTGTCTAGGGTTAGTGATCTTTAGCGTTCTAACGTGTCCACGTGTTCGATACTTGGACTTCCTAAGTCTATACTACTTGCGATCGGTACACTTGCCGGTTGTGTTTGGTTTTAGGATTTTCGTTTTAATATTAAAGCTTAGTTGTGAGGGTCATTATTATAGGGTTATTAGACACACATCATGTGTACATTAGTTGTAACTCGTTTTTAGCCGAGTAGTTTTGTAAACAGAAAAGGGTATTTAATTCGCTATATTATAAATGAAATATTAAGCATATAGATTGTGTATTTTGCACAAGAATGCTTATATAGAAAAGAGACAGTTGAATCAAAATTCTGATTACAAAGAGACTGTATATAGTCCATTGTCTTCAAAAAGATCAATATAAAGGAAAGAATGAAGTAAACTAGACATAACAGTTTCCTTAAAAGAAAATCAGTAATATAGTTTGGAAAGTTCAAAGAAGCAAATGCTGAAAATAGACAGAAAGGTTTGCCAAAGTTTATCAAAATCATAAAGCAAAGAATAATGTGACTTGAGTATGAACGTCTCAAAAAGGATGAATAAATTGAAAGGATTCGACATACTGAATCCAAAAGGCATTCTAGATAACATCAGTAATTGTTTAGAATACAAAAGGTAAGGTAAATAATTAAACACAACTGGCCACTGTGATTAGCAATTTATAATTACTTATGAAGTTCTAAACTATTGACTGATTACATCATTCAAGATGTAAAGTTAATAATAAATCAAAAATTGCAACCATTTAACATTCAGAGTTAAGTTTGAGAACCAGATTAGATTGAATCTTATCGTAAATCAACAACTAGAACTAGGATGACAAATCTCGAGGACGAGATTCATTCCAAGGTGGGGAGGATGTAACATCCTGAAAATTTCGGTTTAAATTTAACAATTTATAAAATAAGAGGGGCTTAAATTAATCCAGAAAATAAGCAATGGGAAAATGAATTAAGGAAATAGGAAAAATGAGTTCATCCCACATTGAAAGAACGAAGAAAGTGGAGTAATTCCTCATGGGTATAAATAGAAAAAAGAAATTCCTCCCACACTGATAAATTATAAAACTTGGAAGCTATTTATAAGGAAAAGAGTTTCCATAGTAATATTCTTATATGCCAAGATTCACCAAGTGATCCTAGCGGAGGTGGGAAGCACTAGACGCCTACGCGCACGGGCTCAAGCAATTGGCATAATGTGGCGCTTTGATGGCGTACTTTGCACTTCGCACGCTCGCATCGCCGCAAGACGCTTGAGAGCGTTCGCGCTACGCCAACAGATAAAGATCTGGCCCTTTGCGCTACGCGAAAAAACCAATCACATGCCCCAAAGTTTAGTGGTTTCGCGCTACGAGAAGAACCAACCATGACTACTTCGCGCTACGCGGAGTGGCCATCACGCATGTAGGACGCGTGTGGACATGTGGCAACCCAGTGATGACTCATCGAAACAAGGTTGGATCGCGCTACGTGAACGACCATAACCTTTTTTCCTTTGCGCTTCACGAAGGAACACAAAAATGGTAATAATAGAGGAGGGTCACGACACATTCCATCTCACACTAAACACACATTTAGCCTTGTTTTGTATGCCGATTCTCGAAGTACATACCAACCTCCGAAGTTCTGCTAGTTTTAGCCCTAGAAGGCAATATAAACTAGAAGTACTGCCCGATCAATTTTAGGCATCTAACTCCAAATACCCTTAGACGGAATGAAACTATGGGAAAGAGTTATTGAGGCTAGAATTAGACGGGAAACTCAGGTTACGGTAAACCAGTTTGGATTCATGCCCAGGCGATCTACTACGGAGGCGATACATATACTAAGAAGATTGATGGAAAAGTATAGAGAGAAAAAACGAGATCTGCATATGGTGTTCATTGACCTAGAAAAGGCTTATGATAGTGTGCCACGTAAAATGCTTTGGGATAGCCTTGAGGGTAGAGGTGTACCTAGGAAATATGTAAACATAGCTCGGGATATGTATGCTAGGACTGAAACAATCGTCCGTTCGCTTATAGGGGATACTGCCTCATTCCCGGTGGAGATAGGCCTTCATCAAGGTTCAGAATTGAGCCCCTTTCTTTTTGCAGTAGTCCTAGACGAGTTGTCAAAATCGATCCAAGAGATAATCACGTGGTGCATGATCTTCGCAGACGATATTGTGCTAGTTTCTGAGAGTAAACAAGATCTAAACAGGAGGCTAGAAGAATGGCGAACAACTTTAGAGAGGAAAGGCCTAAGAATTAGTCACTCCAAGACCGAGTATCTCCACTGCAACTTTAGTGAGGTAAATGGTAATGAGGAAATCCAAATCGCCATGGAAGGCCATGTGGTTCCGCAGACAACAAAGTTCAAGTATTTATATAGTGACGTGAACCATCGCGTCCAGGTAGGGTGGTGTAGATGGAGAGCAGCTACAGGAGTTTTGTGCGATAGGAGGTTCCCATCTAAATTAAAGGGGAAATTTTATAGGGTTGCCATTCGACCGGTGATGTTGTATGGAACAGATTGTTGGGCCATTAAGAAGGCACAAGCACGTAAGCTAGAGGTAACAGAGATAAGAATGTTGAGGTGGATGTGTGGGAATACAATATCTGACCGATTAAGAAACGACGTCTTTCGGGAAAGATTAGGGTTAGCCAATATATCAGACAAGATAAGGGAAGGGAGATTGAGGTGGTTTGGACACGTGATGAGAAGACAATCGACGGATCCTGTTAGATTAGTAGAAAACATTACTATAGAGGGTAGGAGGGGTAGAGGTAGACCCAAATTGACTTGGGATGAGACGATTAGGCATGATTGATAAACCTGCATCTCTCCGAGGATATGGTCGATGATAGGACTTCTTGGAGACGTAGGATTAAAGTTAAGGACTTCTAGGGAGATGATATAGTTTGTTTTTGGAAATATGTTTTAGAGTCATAACCTTACCTCCTTAGTATAATTTGTTTTTGTTACTATTATTGTTTATCTTACTACTAATACTGCTATTTATTATAATTATTCTATCTACTTTTTTTTCTCGTTAGTACTAAATATTACACTTTCCCAATAGTCTATTTTATACGTTATTTACTATTCTATTATTATGTTGTTTGTTTTTGGAGCTGGGGGTCTCTTGAAGCAGCCTCTCTATTCCCCAGGGATAGAGGTGAGGTTTGCCTACATCCCACCCTCCCCAGACCCTACTAATAGTTTTGCTATGTGTGTGATTTACTGGGTATGATTGTTGTTGTTATTGTAACTCCAAATACCCTTATAAGGTAGGGGTTTTGCTTAAGTATTATTATTATTATTATTATTATTATTATTATTATTATTATTACGGCTTAGACCATAGTCGGGGGTATAGCCCAAACCTTGATCACATTTAAGTATAATATAACTCTTCCTAAGCGTAAATTATTTTGTCAAATATTGTTTCTTCATGATTAAGAAATGTAAACTTTTACTTACAAGGGGTATAATCACAATAATAAGTTGAGAAATATAATATTTAAATGTAAAGGCTATTGTTAAATTAATGTTTTTTCTTGAAGAAAAACCCAATATAGATGTTTCTTCATGAAGAAGAAACATCGCACATAATCTGTAAACAAAAAAAAGGAATTAAAGGTCTAAATGTTTTATCTAAACAAATAAATTATCGAGGTTTAAAGCTACACAAAACAGACTTACGTTCTAAAGCTAGATTGTTAATCTAGATACTTATACAAATGTTATTCTCGTACCATAGATCCAAGGTAACAATCAGAAGCAGAAGTCAGTGATAGACACTGATCATAAACAGAAAGGTGAATACGCCCTAAACTTTTATAAACTCTTTAAGAGTCATAATGTTTTGCATAGGATCTATGAATCCTTAAAACCTTGTGTTACAATAATAAGAAACGGAAACTCTAATTAAAAGTATACATGTGTCTAGATTCATTCATACATGGTGACTCAGAGTTCCCTGAGGCTATGCATATCTTCAAACATGCCTCTAGAAGTCTACAGGACTATTCTAAGAAATGATATTGTGTATATGATAATTATACATGTACTTGGGGTAATTTTATCCCAATTGAGTTGGGTGCCTAATGAGTAGTCACAAAGATATTATTGTTGATTATACAATGGTATTGAAAAGATTTTACAACAGATTCAGCATCATTCACCAGCTGTGTGCTGACGTATTTTCCAACCCATTTTAAAAAGAATCAAAAAGGTTAGATCAAACAAGCAAGACGTGATAGAAGATTGGAGATATAGTCATTAGATGTTATTTGATGGCTCAGATATTTTATTCATAATATGAAAATCATATTTTTAAAAGATATGTATTTGAATTATCAAATGGGTATTAAAAGCCACAGTTTTCGATATAATAATATTTTATTCAAAGACTTCGGCTAAAAAAACGTAACTATGATATATTTACAAAATAGATACCAACTAATGGGTGTCACGCCTAGGCCCTAAGTCGGGGTGTGACATTAAGTTTCACCCTAAGTGATGCCTAGTAACCAATGCCGCCTCCGGAAGTCAAAGGCCATCAAAAAGGTCTAAAAGACCTCGTATTTGGTTTATCCAAAGACACTGAGGCCCGATGCTCGTAACTTCAACTTAAACGATGATGATGATGATGTCAAGCATGTCATTGAGAATGTCTTTGAGATTCCTCGGTCGGCGTAGGAGAAGCAAGGCATAGAGGAAAAGGGCCGAGTCATCGTCGGCGAGTGCTGGTGCCGATATGGCAAGACCGTTCAAAAAAAATGAATCGTCGACTCCAAGATATACGCAACCTTGGTTATCAACGTCTGCAAGTTAATAAAAAGGTTTTCGATCTTATTTTAGTGAGGCAACTTGACACCGACCTCGAAGTTTTAAGGAAAGACCTACCTGAATCTGACCCGAGAATTCAGCGCCTAGTCAAAAAGAGAAGAAATGAAATTTATAAAAAAAAAGATACAACCTTGAGTAGTTTTTATTTTTTTTTAAATAATTTTATGTTATTTTTTGTTTTGTTTTGTTGTTTCTATTTTTAATTTTATTGTAGTTTTTTATTAAATTTAGTTTTTTGTTAAATTTAATTATTAAAAAATAATAAATAAATAAAAATTGGAAAAAAAGACAGGATGCCACATGACGCTAAATGCCTAGGAATGGGCATTATGACTACACCCCATTTTTGCGAAAATTGGAAAAGCTGACTGGGCACCAAGTGGCGCAAAATCCCCAACGGAGGGGCATTATGGCTACACATGGCCATAAGGCAAGCTGGTAGGAGTGTAATCACTTAGGTAGCGTTTGGTATGCAGGAATAATAGTAGGAATGGAATGATTCATTACGTGGGAATGAAAAATGTGGTGTTTGGTTGCTCAATGGAATGGAATCATCCATTACACATGGAATCCCATTCCATCAAAACCATTCCTTCCCACTCCCCTTCCTTTTTTTCATTCCATTCTCATTCACCCTACTTTCTTAACACCACCACCACCACTACCATCGACACCACCACCAACTCCGTCGACACCATCACCGCCGCAGCCACCATCACCACCGTCGTCACCATTTTCGTCACTGGAGTTACCACCGTCGCCATTGTAATTTTTTTTTTGGTTTGGGGTTAAAAAGTATTTTGAGATATAAGTGCTTTTATTGTTTCTATTTCATTTCTATAATTTTTTTTGGATACCAAACAATAAAGATGAATAATTGATTTCATTCCCATAGGTTAACTAAACAAGGAAATGGAATGGTAATGATCTATTTCATTACCTTGTCCATTCCATTCTTTCTCTCATTCCACTCCCCCCTCATTCCATTACCTTCAACCAAACACACCTTTAGGTTGTTCACTATGAAGGGGCTTTAAAATGCCTCCAAGTGCTAGCCATGTAAAAAAAGGGACTTCAAAGCCCTTTTCCATAATGTCCCGCTGTAGTTTAAAGTCCTTACACCCCATTATTTATATATATATATATATATATATGTATATATATATATATATATATACTAGTTTTAGAGCCCGGGTTACACACGGAATAATTCAAATTTTAAAATTATAAGTAAAACAAATAATTACAGGGCGTATATGAAAAAAAATGTATTACATCTATACTTGTATCTATACAATGTGTACATAAATTGATTTTATTTATATCATAAAATGGTTTTTTTAAATGAACTTAATAAAAAAATGTCCGTGCAAAATCGTACCCGAGAATGTTTCTTTATATTAAAAAATTCATTCTTGGTGTCATATATGTATAATTGAAAGAATTTTGGTTATGAACCAATTTCGAAAATAAGACTTCTCATACGATAGTAGTTCTAACCATTCAGCCTAAATACAAAAGATGCGTTACCTTTATTGATATATGTATCAATTTATCACCCATAAAAAGAAAGTAGGATATTAAATTGTAACAATGGATGTTCTTCAAGAACTATGTTTTTCTGAGCTACACTACAAAAAAGATTTTGATAAGTTTCAGAGGGCTTCTCGATTTTGTCATAATGACAACGTAAAAAATAACATGTTAACCCATTCAATTTTCTAAATATTTTGTTTCATTTGAGCATAGTTTTGCATGGCATGCTTCCCATACAACGTTATGATCACCATTGAAGGAAAAATTAATGTTGACATAAATGTTTGAAATTTGATAAAAGTTAGAAGCATTAATAGGCATGAGGATGGCATGTCGAAAGTGTTCGCAATCTTTTCTTAAGTTGTAATAGTTGAGAGAAAAATAGTCAATTTGCCAAATCCCGAACCTTTTGATTATTTCAAAAAATGTCCTTAAAAATAAACTTGAAACCCGAATTATGTTTAAAATTCTAACTTTCATACTTTTGACATTTTAAATTCAACACTTTGAACCCATAACAAATTTGACGATAAATCTATTTTGCATTCTCAAACTTTTAAAAATACTCAAAATTTTTATTTTTGACCCGTAACAAAATTTGACCTAAATGTAGTTAACTTGTACCAAACAATCTATTTACTAACTTTTGACCCATAAAATCAAATTTAACTTCCACAAAAAACCCAAAACAATTTTCATTTGAGAAACATGATTTGTTGTTAATTTTTGGAATTCACCAAATATTTTGAAATATATAGTATATATATATATATGTATTTATGTATGTGTGTATATATATGTATATGTGTGTGTATGAAAGATGGAGAGAGAGCGAGATAAAAAAAACACATTGCCCCATCAAAACACTCTTGCCAAGTGGTAGAAGAATGACTAAATGCATTATTATTATTATTATTATTATTATTATTATTATTATTATAAAATTTTTATCTAATATGTTGAGTTTGTTTTAGAATTTAAAATAATTAAAGGTTAAATATGAGATATTTATAATGTAAAGGAAACTTTAAGATAAAAAAGTTATTTTACAAGAAAGATTTGATAAAATAAAATTAAGATTTTATGGAATTATTCAAACATACAAACTTAATACAATAGTTTTGTTAGTGCATAAAATGGTTACCTTTTAAAAGACACATGTATTAATTAATATAGGATATTAAAACAAAACTTCTTAAATAAAATTGAGATTTTATAAAAAAGGAGAACCAAGTAAAAATTGGATTTTACTTGTATGCTCCACATTAAAACCCAATTCATAATTATAGACTGTTTTCAAAATGATAAGTTATAAGTTATGCCGTCATTTGGGAACAGGTACACAAGGTGGGTGTACTCTTAGTCATACACGTTGGTTTAGTGACGAGACAAGCTGGATCACAGTTTCTAAGAATTTTGAGTCCGTCACATGTTTTAAGAAAGGGATGGCCTATACTTGATTATGAGAAGTGCTCTAGTCAATTATAGAGGAGACTAGGCGTAGATGAAATTGAGCATGCTAGCCAGATATGCCATTGTCCCGAATGAGCACATAATGTTTGGTGGTTGTATAATTGATGCAACTAATAAATGTTAGAATGAGCACATAATGTTTGGTGGTTGTATAATTGATGCAACTAATAAATGTTAGAATGAGCACATAATATTTTGGTTGTTGTATAATTGATGCAACTAATAAATGTTATACACCTAAGACTAACTTTATTCGTAACCCAACCAAATCCTAATTTTTTAATAAAAAACTAACTTATCTTTTTTCTATCTATACAACCTAACTTTTTTACTTTTATTCATAACCTAACCCAAATCAATTATTTTAATGCATATATCTTATTAGGTTTTAGTTTATTCTATAAAAGTTATTAAAACTAATAAAAATATTTATTTTTTTAAAAAATATTATTTTATGTATAAAAAATTATTAAAAAAGATAATATTATAATTCTATAAAAAAAACCTTTAATCTTTATGGGCATTAACAAAACAAAATTTTACATATAACAATATTAAAAAATACATATTTTTAAAAGTGCTCCGTTTTTAATAAAATTTATATCGAAATGTTCATAAAAATAAACTAAATAAGACTGTGTTTTTAGATATTTAAAATAAGTTAATAATATAAATTATTAAATAAAAATCAAGTTATATAGAAAACAAATTGCTTGAAAAAAAATAAAAAAAAAAGAATATATTCATTTAAAAAGTGGGTTGTGACCTAGGTTGGGGTTGTGACCCGGGTTGTGTGGTAAAAAGGATTCAATCTTTTTCTTTATTCATTGAATAGTGCTATGACCTCCTTGTGAGATCACCAATAATAAACTTGGTCTAAGAGATTCTCAACCTGTTCCTTAAAATATGTGAGAGCGATTTGCAAATCATATGGTATGGTTGCGAGTGGTTGTGAGTAGGGGAGAGAGAATTGTTACATAAGAAAGTTAAATTTGAGATTTCACTATTTATACCGTATAATTTTTTAATATTTCTGAAAGTGGTTATGAGTGAGGGAGAGAGAAAATATAATGATAAGGATATAAACGTATTATTTAGTTGAACAGAAGAGAGAAAATACAGTGATTTTTAGTGTAATTATATAATATATATGAACTAGTTTTTCTTCACGACGCGTTGTGCTGAGCAGCTGGCAAAACCCCAGTGTTGAAACATGGGTGTTGGTAAAACCCGAGCGTTATGACGATGAGCCGATACGAATTCGATCAGTATCGGCTGCATTAAAACTCAAAAAAATTAATCAGTCAAATTAACATATAAGAAAACAAAATATTTAATACGATGTTTATTTGGTTGGCAAACCTGGGAGATGGTAAAACCCAAGCATTGTGGTTCCGAGCATTGAGTCGGTAACTTGACACGAATTCGTTCGGTTTTGATTACGTACATTACGGTACCGGAACTAAAAAACGAAAGACAATATAAAAATTCAAGTGGACCAACAACCAATTTTATTTATTTATTTATTTATTTTGAGGAGGGGGGGTCGGTCGATAAACTTGAGCATTGATAAAACCCTTGTGTTGTAGGCCATGGGCTTTTAATAAGGCCACGAGTCTGCGTGAACTTGGACGGATTCTTTCAAATTTGTTATGGTACCAGAACTAAAACAAAAAAATATTGACGTTTGGTCGGTTCCCATTACATTTATTATGATAACTGAACTAAAAAACAAAATTTATCGAACAATATGGTGCCGCCAAATGACCCAATAGACCACTTGCGGCACCAAAGTTGTTTATATTATATAATAATATACTCAAAATATAGTGATTTTTAGTATAATCTACCTATTCTAATAAAGTAAAATAAATGCGGACACTTGTCATGTTTTGGTTAATTCTTACAATTTTTTCTCTCAAAAACTAATTTACCCTAATATATGTAATAAATCAATAATTATTCACTTTCCTTTTACACTATATTTATATAATATCTATATATTTTTATAAATATAAATATTAACATATTATTTTACTACATATTTCAAAATACTTATTGAATTTCAAAAATTAACAACAAATCATGTTTCTCAAATGAAAATTGTTTCGGGTTTTTTTATGGAACTTAAATTTGATATTATGGGTCAAAAGTTAGTAAATAGATTATTTGGTACAAATTAACTACATTTAGGTCAAAATTTGTTACGGGTCAAAAATGAAAATTTTGAGTATTTTTAAAAGTTTGAGAATGCAAAATAGATTTATCGTCAAATTTGTTATGGGTTCAAAGTGTTGACTTTGAAATGTCAAAAGTATGAAAGTTAGAATTTTAAACATGATTCAGGTTTAAAATTTATTTTTAAGGGCATTTTTTAAAATAATCAAAAGGTTCGGGATTTGGCAAACTGACTATTTTTCCCTCAACTATTAAAATGTAAGAAAAGACTACGAACACTTTCGACATACCACCCCAATGCCTATTAATGCTTCTAACTTTTATCAATTTTGAAATATTTATGTTAACATTAATTTTTCTTTTAATGGTGATCAGAACGTTATATGGGAAGCATGTCATGGAAAACTATGCTCAAATGAAACAAAATATTCACAAAATTGGATGGGTTAACATGTTATTTTATGTTGTCATTATGACAAAGTCGAAAAGCCTCTGAAACTTATCAACATCACTTTTATGGTGTAGATCAAAAAAACATAGGTCTTGAAGAATATCTATTGTTACAATTTAATATCTTACTTTCCTTTGATGAGTGGTAAATTGATAAATATATCAATAAAGGTAACGCCTCTTTTGTATTTAGGCTGAGTGGTTAGAACTACTATCGTATGAGAAGTCTTATTTTCGAAATTGGTTCATAACCAAAAGTCTTTCAATTATACATATATGGCACCGAGAATGAATATTTCAATAGAAAGAAATATTTTCGTGTACGTTTTGCGCGAGCATTTTTTTATTAAGTTCATTTAAAAAAATAATTTTGTGATATAAATAAATCAATTTATGTACATATTTTATAGATACAAGCATAGATGTAATACATTTTTTGTCGTATACGCTATGTAATTATTTGTTTTACTTATAATTTTATCATTTGAATTATCACGTGTGTGACACGGGCTGTAAAACCAGTTCTATATATAAACCACTAATGAATATTTTTGGTAGCTCAAATGTCTGGTCACATTTCACATTCTTGCCACTAGTGGACTATTGGTGCACTCATTATATTAGTGAGAGATCATGGGATTTATCATTTCGATTTTGACAGCGTTGTTTGAAAATGTATTTGTGGTTAAAACTATTCGTTCGTATCGTGATTTTTTTCCAAGTGGAGAATGTCTCATGTGATATGTGCTGCCAAAGATAAATGAACAATTATTGCTTTCTAATGCATGATATCAACTAGTCCATCTCCTTGAACATGTCAGCATGTTAAAGTAATCCTATGTAAATACGGGAGGTTAATTGTTTTAAGTTGGTTTTTCTTCTAGTTTGATTCAAATTAGGTTTCTAATGATCTAATAACTTGTAGCAGTAAACGAGTTTTGGATGATTGTATCATAATTTGGCTTCTAATGTCATCAGTGTTCGCAACTTAGAGGGTTCACTGACCCTCTAATGCTAGAATTTGTAAGAATTTTTATATAAGAATGCGTAATTCTTTGAGAAAACTTGACTTTTACCTCAAAGAGCCAAGTGATGCCGAGTAGAATACTAAAATGATTCATGAACAATGATTTCGATGCTGACATCTATTGGAATCTATTAGAACGATTCACGAATGTTTTACTGAATTTTTTTGTTGGAGTCTGTCTAGTACCATTATAAGTGGCTTCAACTTGCCTATTCCTTATATAAATATCTCTTAACCCTCTCTCTATAGTCTATACAGACACTCACCCTTTTCTCTCTCAGCTTATGCATTCAAAATTCCCTCTAGATGGCACACATATTGTTACATGGAACTCTTCATGCAACTATCTTTGAAGTAGACAAACTCAAGTCCAATTTGTTTCACAAGGTTTAGTACTCATCTCTCTCTAAGGTTTAATGTTCGGTTTCAGACTTTCAGTCAAGAGATATCAAAATCTTTTACCGTTTTTTCTCATCACACAAGATTTCTTAATCATGTTCGTAAAATCTTGATTATTTTATATTATGCACGTTCACACACGATGATTTTATCTATAAATAAGTTAGTAAAGAATTTTGAAAAGATGTAATTATTCTCTTTAAATTATGTAACAAAATTGCTTGTGATTTGAGACCATCAAAGGTTAAACCGATAAAAAACGGTTGCAAAATTTTTGTAACTGCAATTTTGGTTGCAAATCTTTCGGGTTTTTTGTGGAACCTAAATTTGATTTTATGGGTCAAAAGTTGTTAAATATATTATTTGGTACAAGTTAACTACATTAAGATCAAAATTTGTTACAGGTCAAAAATGAAAATTTTGATTATTTTTAAACGTTAGAGATGCAAAATAGATTTATCCTCAAATTGGTTATGGGTTCAAAGTGTTAACTTTAAAATGTCAAAAGTATGAAAGTTAGAATTTTAAAAATGATTCGGGTTTCAAATTTATTTTTAAGGGCATTTTATGAAATAATCAAAAGGTTCGAGATTTGGCAAACTGACTATTTTTCACTCAACTATTAAAATTTAAGAAAAAATTACAAACACTTTCGACATGCCACCCCCATGCCTATCAATACTTCTAATTTTTATCAAATTTGAAATATTTATGTCAACATTAATTTTTTCCTTCGATGGTGATCTTAAAGTTGTATGAGAAGCCCTTTGAAACTTATCAAAAAAATTTTCATGGTGTAGCTCAGAAAAACATAGTTCTTGAAGAACATCCATTGTTACAATTTAATGTTTTACTTTCCTTCGATGGGTGGTAAATTGATAAATATATCAATAAAGATAACGTCTCTTTTGTATTTAAGCTGAGTGGTTAGAACTATTATCGTATGAGAAGTCTTATTTCCGAAATTGGTTCATAACCAAAATTCTTTCAATTATACATATATGACACCGAGAATGAATTTTTCAATAGCAAGAAGCATTCTCGGGTATGTTTTTGCACGGGCATTTTTTTATTAAGTTCATTTAAAAAAACATTTTGTGATATAAATAAAATCAATTTATGTAGACATTGTATAGATAAAAGCATAGATGTAATACATTTTTTTTCATACACGCTATGTAATTATTTGTTTTACTTATAATTTTATAATTTGAATTATCCCGTGTGTGACACGGGCTCTAAAACTAGTTATATAATATATTTGAATTCCTAAAGGGATTGGCTTTTAGTGAGAGATGTTTTTTAGTCTAATAAGAGCTTGGGGGAACCGATGACCTGCAAATTTGGGTGGCTCATAATTTAAATAAGCGGGAGAGAATGGACTGGGAATGCTCTAAATAGTCTTATTAACCCATGGACAAAGCTTGGGTATTCACAAGCACGGTGAAATATGTTTTCTGGGACTTTACATTAGTGTTTGTATAATTAATCATAAATATATATAAACGAAATCTTTAAAAGCTCTATGGTTGCTCGCTATTATTTCTTAAGCCGTCAGATTGCTTTCTTTATAAATGGAGGCTTCTTATGCATTGGACCTAAATTTACGGGTATGGGTCTCACCAAACCAAGATAGCCCTTAAGTATGTTATAACATCTAATTAAATTAAAAAATTAATATCACCAAATATTTTATGTGAAAATCTTATAAAATAGAGATATACTAAAAATTAATATCTGATTTAAAAAAATAATATTATAATTAAGAAACAATTTTATGTAAAAAAAATAAGCGGGTCTTAGGTCTTACCAAACCGAGATAGCTTTTAAACCGGTTTATATCTATTTGTGAAACCATTCTATCATCAAACCCTAAGCATATTATTAACTTCTTTATAATAAATAAATTAAAATTCAAAAATATATAAATATTATAAACAAATAATGTAAACAACCCTATAATATGGAGGATAAAAACTAGTTAAACTATAAAGGTCAGTAATCAAAGAAATTTTATAGCAAAATTCTAAATTTTAAGTTTTATTTTTGTATAAGTCAAATGCATACTCCTGTTATCTCTTCGGTATATTATATATCGAGTATGGGTGACAAATGGGTTGGGTTGGGTCGAACGAGTCATGAGCCAAAACAGGTCATGAGTTGAAACGGGTTAGGGTCGGAACCGGTCAGGGTCAGAACGGGTTAATTAAAGGGTTGTTCTGGTTTGAGTCGGAATAGGTTAGGGTTGGTACGGTTTTTTTTAAAGGATAACGACAAAAACATTTTATTTATTTTAGGCTTTTTGTTTTTGATACATATTTTGAGTTACGATTTTTTTATTATTTTTTAGGGGTTTATATTGATCAAACCCTCCCTTAAAAATCATAACACAAAATATAAATCAAAAACAAAAAATAAAAAAAAAACTAAACTGTTTTATCCGTTGTCTTCATTTCCAAAAAAAAAAAGTTGAGAATGGAGCAGCAACCGAACCCATCCGGTGTGAAAATTTTTGTCGGCTCAAAACCTATTACGAGACAAAACCATAACCAAACTCATTCAAATCCAAAACCCATTTTGTGCCGAAACCTATCCGACCAGAACCTGCCACATTTCCTTAGGACACTCACCCACATCGACCCATTTCTTTAAACTTATCGACCCATTTTAACCCGAAAATAACAAGGTTGAATTTCAAGTGACTCATTTTGACCCTTTTAATTAAAATAGCTGACTCAAACAAACCCATATGATTTCAAATAAATCCAAATTATCCAATTTTGAAATGGTTACACAAGCTAAGAAGAATTCTCAACGCTAATCGATAAACAAGAAACGTTAGTGAACTACAAATTTATGGAATCTTAGGATCTACCGGTTTTGAGACTGTAGAGCTTGCCTTGGATCTTCTGAGGTAGCCCATAGTGAAGCAGGTCAACAGGTATGAAGGAAACCCAATAAGAAAAGCCCAAGAAAACCCAAGAGAAAGAGATAAGAAGAGAGAAGAAATCAAGGAAAGATCACATCATGAACTTTTCTCTCAAGTCTACTATTCATGTGAAAGGCTCAAGACACCCATGTCTCTTGAACTCTGCTAAGGTCCTAGGGATAAAAGACCAAAAGGCAAAGACTCAAGAGGGAAAGGAAGAAAGCAGACCAAAGAGTTTATTATCTAGGATAGGTTAAATATATAAATGTAATAATAATTATCCCCTCCTTTATACATGGAAGGAGGGTCACACATGTGAGGCAGATTGATGGAGCCACACTTGAATGCTATAATCACAATACATTTTTGTCAACAAATAACATTCATCTTCATCACCATTCTCTTAATCTCAACACACACTTCACTTATATTAACTCCATAATTCATACTACCATTCATAACACATCTCCGGTCATTCAATAGAGCAAACTTTGAACTTGTATCAATATTATTGTAGATGCAACTAGGGTTCCAACATTGGCGACATTCGTGGGACCTTAAGCTCAGACAAAAGGTTTCCACCCACAGCCTCATAAAGAATGACCGACAACCGCCATTAAATCTGTCACCGCCGCCGTCTCACCGGAAAACAGTTCTTGGTGTTTGTCCGTCCACTGTTTTGGCAAACAAACACCAACCCAGTTGAGATTCTCCGGCGTTATATCTGTCGCTGAAATCCTCTTTCGATTACCATGAATATTCATAGAATTCAAGAATCTTGAAATCTTCTTCGTCGATCCTTGGAAAGTTGACGACCACTTTCAACCGAAAAGACGCATGCCTGTCTTCTTTTACTAATTTCAATCACTCCGGCGATGCCACAACCACCCCCGATTCCATTGGAACCAGCGCCCCGTGGTTCCAAAATCATGCTATTGAGAGACCTAAGTTAACACCGGAGTTCATACGAACACATAAAGACGCCCGGTGAGCATGCATTGAAAAGCAAAAGCAGGAAGAAAATAGCAAATGGTCAAGATCTGTTTCTCTTTGTGTAATCTACACGATCTTCAGATCTACACATGTTTAGGTTCTAAATCTCCTAACTCTCTAAAGCATAATCTGCTAGTCACATATTTGTGAAAGCATATTTGCTTTACCTTAATACATTATATGAGTGACAAGAACTATTCAAGATCACCATTAAAGCTTTGAACCTAATCCACATCAAAATCTGAATTTTTATTTTAAAGAATCAAAATAAGTTTAAAAGGGAAATATAAAGGGAAGTAAACTTCATCTCTGTTTCTTTATTAAAAAAATTAAGTGATGATAAAATATTTATAATACAAAAAGAAAATTGATAAGTTTGATAAGTAAAATCTTTTGACAAAAGATAACATATGAATGCCTACTTTGGGCTCTACAAAGAGCTACAGGTATTCTGCATCATATTTTTATGTTATTATTAGTTTTCATATAATGCATAGAAATAAAAAAAAAGTAACATTAAAACCTAGCTAAATACAATGGGTAGTACGTAAAGCTTTCTATAAGTTCTTTTCATAAAATTAGGTTTTTGAGTGTTAGACTCAATGTTCAAACAATCTTTGTAGAAGTTTTAAAATCCATAATATAATATCATTATCTATTTTGTGTGTGTGTATATATATATATATATATATATATATATATGATTTATTTTAAAAACCACTTTGAGTTTTAACTCGAAAGAACTCAACGTAGTAATTTTTTTTACAAATGGGTAATATATGTGGGTTACATGTACGTAGAAAAATTACATAATTTTTACGCACCGTGTCGAATTTTTACATATGTGTAACGACCGTTTAAATTAGTGTAGTCACTGTACATCTTTATTCTCTCTCCTAATTAATTTTTTAATCAAATTTAATCTCGGCTAATAATCTAATCCATTTAATTAAATGTGTGGATAAGAATAAAGCTCTTATGTTCGTAAAACTCAACAAGGTTATCAAATTATCCATCCTTTCAATATATATATATATATATATATATATAGTAAAATAGAAAATAATAATAATAATAATAATAATAATAATAATAATAATAAAAGGTAGAGAAACATGATCACATGGATACTCAGAAAAGTAAGACAAGTGACATGATAACTCATAAGAATAAAACTACGTTCAAACCCCTATCGCCCACTTTACATTAAAAGTTTTTTTTTTTATTTTTAGTTCATAACCATTTCTTAAAAGAAAAGGTAAATAAACAGATAAAATGTGCTTAAGGAAAAATATTATATATTTGGATATTAAAATAATGCAAGATTAGAAACAATGGTCAAATTAATAATCGTTTTATGTTTAAAAGTTGTGAAATAAAGTCGTACAACCTTTGCTTGTTGTACAACTTATAATGCACACTTGGATCTCCTATACGAGAGACAATTCTTGAGTTTGTGGCACAGGAAATCTTGAGACGAATTTGAGAAACTACCTATTATAAATTCGAAAGCGTTTTCTCAAGAAGGAAGAATCCCTCTCGAGGGACCGTGATTTTTCTCCTAAAGAAGGGAATAAACCCTATCTAAATAACAGGGGATATGGAAAGTCCCTTCCTTGAAGTGGGAAGCCATATCATCATTCTTCGTCGATGAACCATCACCAACTTGGGTAAACAACACCGGTTACAACTATGATGGGAATACTTTCAAAATATGATCTTTGAAGCATCAAGATGAAGCCCCCTACTTAACAATTCCTTCAAGATGAAGCCCCCAACTTAAGAATTCCTTCAGAATGAAGCCCCCACTTAACAATACCTTCATAAGGAAACTCCCTTACTAAACAGTTTGTTCATAGCGAAGTTCCCTGAATGAAAGAATTCCTTCTGAACAAACCCCGTTATTGAACATTTCATTCAGAACAAGGTCCCTTACTGAATCATCTCCTCAGAATGAAGTCCCTTACTAAACAATCTCTCCAAAATAAACCCCCTTACAAAAGAATTCCTTCAGAACAAGGTTCCTTACTGAACCATCTCCTCAGAATGAAGTCCCTTACTAAACAATCTCTACAGAGCAAACCCCTTTTGCAAAATAATTTATTCAGAACGAGGTCCTTTGCTAAACAGTTCCTTCATATGAAGCCCCCTCCAAGACAAGTAATTCATAATGAAGCCCCCTCTAAGAAGTAGGCCTCATTTCAAGATAATCCATTCATAAAGAAGCTCCTTCCAAAAACAATCCCTTCAGTATAAAACCTCCTCCGAGACGACGAACCATTTTATGAGAAGGCCTTTCACAACAGATTATGGGGATGCAACGATGGTATTGTTCGATTCACAAGGAACCATGTTACAACTTGCCATATTACAAGAATATTTTCCAAAGACAAAAATTCCCTTTTCAAGATTTGTCTCTCAAGAATAATAGTCTCCTTCCAATAAATGAGGTATTGGGAAAGTCCCTTCCAAGAGCAGGGAAAGCCTTATTAAGCAACATATCATATTTCAAGAGTCTCCTTTTAAAGAAGAAGAGTTCTCTTTCAAAGAGTGACAAAGTCTCTATGGAAGGAAAAAACCTCATGTAGTAACACTTTACATTCCAAGAATTTCCTAAAGTGACCAAACTTCTATTTCCATATTTTCTTTTATAATAAGGGAAGGTGCCCCTTCCATTAGCCTCTTCCATCATCATTTATGTGTAAGGACATACCTATATTATCTCAAAGAAAAGCCCATCGTATCACAAAAAGGTCCTCCTAGTGCACTCATGTTGCAAAGACATTCCTCTAAATTAATTTGGAAGGTTCTTGAGATTTATTAGGAGTAACCATGTTTAACTTTGATGATTGATTATTCAAGTAGCTGAGATAAAAGAAATCAAAGTGATCAGGGGAAAAACGAGGGCATTCTCATACAGCTAGATTAATGACTTCTAACATATATCAAAGCTAATTATGATTTTACATTTATGACTAACCAGTATTACTGGTCGACCATTACTTATAATTCCCTCAGTTGGGATAAAGCCCTCTTTAAGAGACTGTTGATGTATGTAAATCATCCCTAAGTGGCAAGATGGCAAAACCAACCTTTAGTGGAATAGTTGATC
Organism: Bidens hawaiensis; assembly: GCF_021521415.1. Lineage (NCBI taxonomy): Eukaryota > Viridiplantae > Streptophyta > Magnoliopsida > Asterales > Asteraceae > Bidens > Bidens hawaiensis. The sequence continues at coordinate 29,337 of NW_027502891.1, forward strand.
AACTGCGCACTCATACATACTGATGTATGTGATTCTTTCAGAACAATGTCTAGATATGGTGAAAGATAGGTCATAACATTCACAAACGACTATAGTCGTTATGGTTATGTTAACTTATCTATAATACATATAAATGAAAGCATTAAAAGCTTCTTTGGTTTCTCTCTAAATTCTCTCAAGCCACCAGATTGCTTTATTTGTAAATGGAGGCTTCTCATGCATTTGACCCGAATTCAAGGGTATGGGTCACACCAAACCCATATAGCTCTTAAACGGGTTATAACATCTTATTAAATTAAAAGGTAAACTTACCAAATATTTAATATGAAAATCCTATAAAGTAGGGATATGCTAAAAATTAATATCCGATTTTCTTTAAAAATATGACAAACTAGCAACAGCCGTCCTTTATGTTTGAACATTTTTTCAGTAGACGTCCTTTCGTAAAACAAATGGCAGATTACATACGCCATGTTTCAAATCCCTATCACGTTACGTCCTTTAGCACTAACCCTGTTGATTTTTCTCGTTAAATATGATTATGTGCAAGGCACATGAGGGTAATTTTTAATTTCACTTATTTATTTATTAATTAAAACTAAAAGAAATAAAAAAATATAAATATAAACCACTCTCTCCCTCTCTCTCTAGAATCAAGAAGCCACTACATCTCACCACCGACCACAACCAATAACACCGCTACACAAATTGTATCCTACCACCATGGCCGACGCCATCATCATGATCATGTCCATCATTGTTTCCGGCAACCTCTAACACCACCGCCGGAAATCGCTGTTTCCATCACCAAGCCATTACCTTCTTCTTCCCCCTCATCGAAGCCTAACTCTATCACAATCAAAACCCTAGATCTATTTTAGAACAAATCAAACTCACAGTCGAAAGTCGAAACCCAATTTTGAATCGATGGTAGTTTGTTTTTTTTTTGGTTATGGCATTGTGGTTGTAGGTTGAGGCAGAGCTGGCGGAAGCGGAGAGTACGGCGGTGGTGGTGGTGGTGGGTTGCAGCGGCTGTCGAGAAGAGTACGGCAGTGGTGGTGGGTTGCAGCGGCTGTGATGGTGTTGTTAGTGGTGGCAGCGGTGGAGGTGGTGGGTAGTGGCAGTGGTCGACAAGAGGCTGTGAAATTAAATCTACTATCTCTAGAAATCAAGTAAATAAGAGGCAAAAATAAAACCAGCTGATTCTGTCAATAGTAAACGAATTCAAAAACTTCTCATATTCAAAGTAATACCATACTGAGAATATAGTTGATGGTTCAATTGAAGAACTTAATGAACCACAATTGATTCACAAAAATGAGAACAACTTTGTGGAAAATCACATTCTTTGTGAACCACATGATTTTGAAAAAACAGTTTATGGTTCTCAAGAGTCAAAAGGTTCAAAAGTCCTATGGTCGATACCAAGTCTCACATTAAAGTAAAAGAAACTGAAAAACCAAAAGTTTCTGATGAGGGTCTAATGCGTTTCATTAATCCATCAAAGAATGTTAATTTATCTAAGGGTCGGGTTTATAAACTCAAAGGGATAAACAAAGGGTATGTTTGGTTGGAGGTAATAGAATGAAGGGGGAATGGAATGGGAGAAGGAATGAAATGGACAAGGGAATGAAAGGGATCACTACCATTCCTTTGTCTAGTTTGATTAACCTATATGAATGAAATGAATTATTACTTTAGGTTGTTTGGTATCCAAAAAAAAATTGTAGGAGTGAAATAGAAATAATAAAAACACTTCTATCTCAAAATAACTTTTTTTTACCAAACTAAAAACAAAACTACATTGGCAATGGTGGTGGTGGTAGCGACGGCGACGAAAATGGTGGTGGTGACGGGGCTGGTGGTGGCGGTCAGGCAGTAGGGGTGATATTGTGGTGGTGGTGGTAACATCGGTAGTGATAGCGATGGTAGGGTGGCGGCAATGGTGGTGGCTGTCAAGTGGTGGTGGTTAGGCAGTGACAGTGGTGGTGGCGATGATGGCCAACCGGAGGCGGTGACAATGGTTGCGGTGGTGGCGGCGGAGTCGGTGGTAACGCTGGCTGTAAGGTGGTGGCGGCGGCGGTGGTAGAGCTGGTGATAAGGTGGCGGCTGTGTTGGTGGTGGCGGTCAGGTGGTGGTGGTGGTGGTGGAGATGGTAGTGGTGGTGGTTGTTTTGTTAAGTGGTGGTGTGGTTGAGAAAGTAGGGTGAAGGAGGAATGGAATGAAAAAAAAGAAGGGGGGTGGGAAGGAATGGTTTTGATGGAATGTGATTCCATGTATAATGTATGATTCCATTCCATTGAGCAATCAAACATTAGTTTTTTCTGTTGGATTTTAACAAGATTATAAAAGTCATAAAATCCCAATTTTATGAAAAACGCAGCGGAAATTAGTTTTAAATCTTGTTAATTTGATATGTATAAAACCTATTTTACACATGCAAACCCAAGCCCGGATCCAAATACGAAATACATACTATCAAACACATGCATGTCACTATAAGTCCATGCATGTTAAAGCTACCTTTCAAATCCAAGGAAGAGGAAGGAGATGATGATAAGGAAGGCAAGAACTTGAATATGAAGCTCCTCAAGCTAGCATACCCCAAGCTTTCCAACAAACACCACTTGTGGCTAGGATTTAGTAACACTTGACAACTCCTCCTTGTTCTTTGTTCTTGGCCGTCCAAGAGAGAAAAGAGAGGGAGACGATATTTCCTCTATGTTGTGTTGTATGTTGCTTGTGTTCAAAAATTAATCTGAGAATGAGAGAAAGAGAGTGTTTTTAGTCTTTCAAATTAGCACCACCCATGTCCACCAATGGATTTCTATGCATGTCTCCACTACCTTGCATATAATAATAAAGTAATAGGAGTGGAAGAGAAGGGGGGGGGGGTGGCTTCCTTCTTGGTTCTCCTTATTATTATTTTTATTACAACTTTCCATTTATAACACATTACATGTAACATGCAAGGTAATGTTTTTTCACATATTGTTATTTAACCATTTTAAGTAACATTATAGAAGGCTATCTCTCAAAGTATAAATCGTCCATATGATTTATTTATTTCACAAGTACATTGTATTTAGAAACCCCTTTCCAAATAACTAAAGTGTTAATATTTATTTGTTATGATCATATCATATATAAAAAAAATATTATTGGTGTTTGTCTAGCTTGTTATTGGGTATAACCCGACTTGGATCATGACATACTAGCCACATCAATTATAATATGTGTCTTGGGCATACGAGTTCAATAATCTCCCACTTGCACAAGATACATAGAAGATTGATGCAAGTAGCAAATATCGCCTAACTACGGTTTACGACCCTTAATACGCATGACGAAGTGCTATTCAATAGCATCATCCCCTTCAAGTCCCTTACTTGAAATGATTTTGGTACATCCATCATTTATCCTTTTGCCACATATGTCATGTCAAATCTAGAGACACAGAGTGATCATTCTCTGTTGATTTAACTTTGCAAGCCTTAGACATTGTACTCTAAACGAATAAGAGGGACAAATCCCCTCTAGACTACATACGTCTCTCATAATCACCTTATACTATACCTGATCTTAGACTTAAGTACTATCATATTTCAGAGCAGTGAAGAACTAAGTCAAAGTACAATATTAGGGGAATATCAAGACCCAATATGCATCTCAGGTCAGAGGATACTACGATATTCTCCTTTACTCAAATTTACTTATGATCAATCACAAGGATTCCGTATAGTAACATTTGGGAACGGGTCAGTCCAATATTTATATCCCATAAATATCTATGAACCTTGGCAGCAACCCTTGCTCTATATTCATACCTTATAGATATCCACCATTCCAAGTTCATAATAGTCTTACCTTCAAATTTGCTCCCACAAATATGAGTGACTACGGACATTTAGAATAAGTAACTTATTAATGGATTTAAACATGCTAAAATGGAACATAACTCAAAATTTCATAATCATAAACCATAATCATATGAATGTGTCAAAATAACAATTGTTCCGATATCCAAATACAAAATTCGATCATATCCAATCACTAGAATATCGAAGTCCTAAGGCACAAGTATGACCCTCATGCTTTGGCCTTTCAAGGAGCTTCGTGATTGGACAGCAATGTTTTGATCAGTGTGAACTTTTCGAATTGTCATATCTTTCCCTTTTCAACTTCATCCCTTATGTAGTTGAACCTCTGCTCAATGTGCCTCGTCTTTTGATGTGCACGAGGTTCCATGATTTGAGCAATCACACCCTCGTTGTCACAAATGATCTCTAGAGGGTCCTGAATGGTACGGACCACCACTAGGTCGGCAATGAATTTCCTAATCCACGCAGCTTCTTGAGCTGCCAATGAGGCGGCAATGTATTCCGATTCCGTGGTGGACAAAGCTAACAAATCTTTTTTTGAGCTCTTCCAAGAGATTGCCCCACCATTCATAACGAAAACATATCCCGATTGTGATCGAGAATCATCTCGATCGGTTTGGAAACTCGCATCCGTGTAACCCTTTACAACGAGTTCCTCCTCACCCGAACCGTATATTAAAAACATGTCCTTAGTCCTTCTAAAGTATTTCAATATACTCTTAACCGCCATCCAATGGCTACTTCCCGGATTATGTTGGAATCTACTTGTCATTCTTAAAGCGCATGACACATCCGGTCTAGTGCATACCATTACATACATGATGGATCCAAAAGCCGATGCATATGGGATTCCATTCATTTTCTCTTGCTCATCCTTTGAGCTTGGACATTGAGATGCACTCAATTTCTTTCTTCTTTGAATAGGTACCAAACCTCTCTTAGAGTTCTCCATCTTGAACCTTTTCAAGATTTTGTCAATGTATGCACTTTGGTTTAAACCTATCAGCCGCCTTGATCTATCCCTATAGATCTTTATTCCCAAAATATAGGCGGCTTCACCAATATCCTTGATAGAAAAACAACTTCTAAGCCATGCTTTTACACCCTCCATGGTTGGAATGTCATTCCTAAATAGTAGTATGTCATCAACATACAATACTAAGAAGGTAATGTTGCTCCCACTAGCTTTCTTATACACACAAGCTTCATCACCATTTTTGATGAATCCAAATTTCTTAACCTCTTCATCAAAACGGTGATTCCAACTTCTAGATGCTTGTTTCAATCCATAGATTGATTTCTTTAACTTGCATACTTTGTTAGGATGTTGTGGATTGACAAAATCTTCGGGTTGAACCATATAGACATCTTCCTCAAGATGCCCATTTAGAAAAGCGGTTTTGACATCCATTTGCCATATCTCATAGTCATAATGTGAGGCTATGGCAAACAATATCCTAATAGACTTTAGCATTTCTACGGGAGAAAAAGTTTCATCATAGTTAACCCCTTGAGTTTGAGTGAAACCTTTTGCTACAAGTCTTGCTTTATAAGTATCCAAGTTTCCATGCATATCGGTTTTTTTCTTGAAAACCCACTTACTTCCAACCGGTTTGGAATTAAGAGGTGGTTCAACCAAATCCCATACTTGGTTGTCATGCATGGATTGCACATCAATGTTCATGGCTTCAAGCCATTTGTCACAATCGGATTGTGACATTGCATCACGGTATGTGGTGGGTTCATCCGCATCTACCACATAGCATCCATCCATGAAAAATCAATATCTTTCGGGTGGATGACTAATTCTACCGGATTTGCGAACGTTTTGTGTGTTTTGATCAACCATTTGATCATTCTCAACAACCTCTTGTTGATCGCTAGTATCAACCAAACGTGTATCGGCTTGTGGCTCTCGATCTTCCTCGAGTTCCACCGTCCTACTAGTACCTTCCATAAGGAACTTAGTTTTTATGAACTCGGCCTTTCGAGCAACGAACACCTTTTTCTTGGTTGGGTTGTAGAAATAATATCCAATAGAGTCCTTGGGATATTCTACAAAGATACACTTAGTAGATCGACTTTCAAGTTTTTTTTGGGTGTTGTTCTTGACATAAGCCTCACAACCCCATACCTTTAAATATGATAATGTTGGAGTCCTTCCATTCCATATTTCAAAAGGTGTTTTGTCCACTTTCTTGGTTGGGGCCATATTTAGAATACGGGTCGAGGAGAGCAAAGCGAAACCCCAAAATGATAGAGGCAATGTGCTTCTAGCCATCATAGATCGAACCATATCCAATAGAGTTTGATTCCTCCTTTCGGACACACCATTGTGTTGTGGTGTTCCGAGTGGAGTAAGTTGTGAGATGATCCCACAACTCATAAGATGATCTCGGAAAGCATCACTTAGGTATTCACCTCCTCTATCCGAACGAAGTACTTTAATGGTTTTATCGAGTTGATTTTGTACTTCATTTTGGAAGACTTTGAACATTTCAAAGGCTTCATCTTTGTATCTTAACAAGTACACATACCCATAACGACTATAATCGTTGATAAAGGTAATGAAGTATCTTTCACCATTCCTTGTCAATGCCTTAAAGGGACCACATAAATCCGAATGTATAATACCCAATAAGTCTTTTGCCCCTTCATTTGTTCCACTAAAGGGGTCCTCGGTCATCTTTCCAAGTAAACAAGACTCACACTTATCAAATGTATCATCTTCACTTGATTCCAAAAGACCATTCTTTTGAAGTGGGTGTATGTGATCTTTGTTTATGTGACCAAGGCAACAATTCCAAAGATAAGTCTTACTCAAATCCATTTTGAGTTTCTTGGTGCTTGATTGGTACAACATGTTATCAAAGGATGTGTTATCATGAACTAATTCATAATGCCATTAGACGACATTTCTTTGAATAAAAGACATTATTCATGAAAACACATATACCATTGTCCACAAATTTAAAATTAAACCCATATGTTCTTAACAAAGAAACGGATATATTGTTCCTAGTCAAACTAGGATCATTCAAAATGTCTTTCAAAATAACTTCCAAACCATTTGGAAGCTTCATGTGTAGTCTCCTCGGGCTTTGACAACAACCTATGCTCCGTTGCCCATAAAGAGACTAATATCTCCTTTCTAAAATCCTTCATTTCCTTTGAACCCTCACATAAATTGCAAATATGAGTTCCACATCCGGTATCCAATACCCATGTGTTAGAGGAAATAATATTAAATCACATGAATCATGAAAGTTGTACCCGAGGTTTGCCCCGCATCCCTTCTAGCTTTCAACTCTTTGAGACGGGCTGGACAATTCCTCATCCAATGCCCAATCTCCACACATCCAAAGCATGGATCTTCCAAGCTAACATTTAGTCTTCTTGGTTTGGGTGGTTCCACTTTAGCCTTTCCCTTGAACTTATCATGGGTTGTCCTTGCCTTTGTCAACCTTTGCCTGGGTTCCGGGGATGCCTCCTTTCTATTGCCTCCCTCATTAATGCTGAGAACGAGTAAACCTTTTTACCCATTCCCACTCGGCCGTCTTAAGCATTGCGTGAAGCTCACCAATGCTCTTGTCCCACCCATTCATGTTATAATTCATATCAAATTCTCAAATTTCTTAGTTAACCCATTTAGGATCAAATCCGTGGTTAACTCCTTTGACGACAAATTAAGGCAATCGAGACGATCAATGTGGCTTTTCATCTTAAGTACATAAGATGAAACCGATTGGGTTTGCTCTATACGACATGCATGAAGCGCTCGGACATTTCGAAGCGTTCCACCCTAGCTAGTTTAAGGAACTTTCCTTAAGTTGGGTGATCATGTCGTAGCCCCATGAAATTCAAAATCCTTTTGAATCTCAGGAATCATAGTTCCCAACATGAGTAAGAACTTGCACCGAATCCTCATTGTGCTAACCCAATTGTATGGTCTTGGACATCATCAGCCTTCGGTTCATCGGAATAGGCTCGTCTATTATGTAGTATTTCTTTTGCTTCTGAGAACAATTCTCAAGTTTCGATACCAATCCATAATGTTGATATAGTTTAGACGATCCTTATCAAGAATTATTCTTAGTGATAGGTTATTAACGGGTGGAATAATAAGTTAGGTGGATTGTGATTGCGGCCATCTACAATATAACAAGTACTCATTTAGTATTTTCGATATCAATAATTTTAATCGTTAATACCTTTATGTCTCCAGACAATTAATGATTAAAATTTAGAACCCAACGTTACATTCAAATAGTAGTTAGGTGACCTTTATCTTACTATTTAAATAACAAGGTAGTCAATGTTTGACGATTGCAACCCTTTGCAACTTCTAGTTTTATGGGAGCGGTAAACATCTTATGTTTAGTCGTCATGTTTAATCCATTAACACCATTGTACAGTCGCTTCGTACCTTA
>NW_027502892.1:0-24392 GCF_021521415.1 Bidens hawaiensis
ACCCGTAACGAAGCTCAAGCTGCCCTCCAAGAAGCTCTGGTTGCCAAGGAATGGCTTCTTCGAGAAGCGTTGTCTCAGGTAAGCTTTTCTTGTCTTTACGCTTTTCTTTGTAAATAGAAAAGGTTTTGACACTTGTATATTTTCTTTTGTAGGTTGTGCATCGGGTCTTCTCAGAGACATCTTACGACGATGCTATGAGCGCAGCCCTCAACGCTTCTCACGAGGATGGGGAAAAGGTCGGCTTCCTGCTTGGTCTAGGGTTCGTTGAGAAAGGCATCCCGCCTTCCAACTTCCCTTTGTATAATGTTGATACTGAAGCTGTTTACGACCAAGCAGTGAACCAGTATGCTGCCTTCCCGCATCCGGTGGTGGAGAAGGTGAATGAAGTTGCTGCTGCTGATGATGGGCTAGCTATCCTTAAGGCTTTCCTTGAACTGCCACGCTCTACTGATGGGGCTGGTCCAAGTGGAAGTGGCCCTGAAGCCTGATCCTGAAGATCCCTTCCCACTGCTAGGATAGATTTAGCTTGTATAGATTTATTTTCTTGTAGGCGGGTAGTTACCCGGCCATTCTTGTAATGAATCATTGTGAAATATAAATCTTTGTGCGGGTAAGACCGCTATCTTCTTTGGATTCCTTGCTTTATAAACGTTATATGACTTGCATACTTTAGTTTAAATTAGCAATTTTCCAAGTGTTTAGAATAAGTTAACCTTTGAACGTGGCAGATAATAGGTGTGAAGTTTTGCTTCCTCTTTCGTGATTGTGCGGGTAGGACCGTCACTTGCACTTAGTAGGATGGCTAAACTTTACCTATATCTGACCTGCGTGTAGGTTTTCCTCATCTTTTCTTGAAATTTCTAAGTCTTTAGGATAAGTTAACCTTTGAACGTGGCAGATAGTAGGTGTGAAGTTTTGCTTCCTCTTTCGTGATTGTGCGGGTAGGACCGTCACTTGCACTTAGTAGGATGGCTAAACTTTACCTATATCTGACCTGCGTGTAGGTTTTCCTCATCCTTTCGTTAGAAATTTTTCTTGAATAGGTTAACCGTTCGACGCGCGGTTGTCAATAGGTTAGTGTTCAGTTTCCTCTCATAATTCATGCGGATAGACCGGCACTTTCATTTAATGGGATGACTGAACTTTTCCCCTTCGACTGACCTGCGTGAAGGTTTGCCGTTTTTTGGGTTTATGCGGGTTTTGCCGCCTTCCCCATGCAACGACTTTCCACGTAATTATGCGGTGAAAACCTGCATATCCGTGTTGAATAAATTAACCGTTCGATGCGCGGTTGTTAATAGGTTAGTGTTCAGTTTCCTCTATCATGATTCATGCTGATAGACCGGCACTTTCATTTAGTGGGATGACTGAACTTTTCCCCTTCAACTGACCTGCGTGAAGGTTTGCCGTTTTTTGGGTTTATGCGGGTTTTGCCGCCTTCCCCATGCAACGACTTTTCACGTAATTATGCGGTGAAAACCGGCATATCCGTATTGATAGTTCATAAAGTATAAATGTAGAATCATCAGCATCGATGTTTTAAGGAGAATCATTTCCATTAGAAGTGGCTCTTAGCCTTTTCTTTACAAATTTGGAATTGATTTACATGCAAACTGTGTAAATGAGCTCCCTTCCATGTTGTTGGGATGGGAGTGCCATCGAGCCGATACGCACCTGGTTCGGGATCTCGTTCTTTACGCAGCATGTAGTCTCCACATTGAAGCTGGAATTTTATTCGTGTTTTCCCCTGCTGGGGTTCTACACGCATCAGCCTGCTCAGCGTTCATTGCGCCACGAGGTGCGCGAGCGTCCCATCTCTGACAAATGCTTTGACCATGTCCTTTACGTCTATGCATTCTTCGGTGTTGTGGCCTTTTGTCCTGTGAAAGTCACAGTATTTACTCCGATCAGCATTGTGACGATGTCGGATTATTTGAGGCTTTGTCCATGGGAGCTCCTCGGTGGCGAATATCTCGGTGACGCTTTTGGTGAGCGGCGTCCATCTGGAGTTCTTGTTTGACTGTACGTTATCCCTTCCGCCTAATCGATGTTGCAAGCCGGATGAGGTGTCAAAGTTTACCCTTGACTACCAAATGCCTAGCTTTCGCTTTTTGTTTAATCGGGCGGTAAGGACGTTGTCTTCCCTTGTTTTCTGGGTGTAGAGGTTTGTACTCTGTGGGAGATCTCTACCCAGTTGCTTCTCAGTTTCCGCAAAGCGTCTAGCTGCTGTCATGATGGCATCCCATGTGGATGGCATGCCATCTTTACCCGTTAAGGTGCGGATGAGCTCTGGGTCGTTCGCGCCCTGAATAAAAGCAGCGCGAACGAGATCTTCGCTAATGTTACCCAGACTTAGCTTCTTCGAGTTGAAGCGAGTGATGAAGTCTAGCAAAGATTCATCTTTCTCTCGAATGCATTTGAGGATTGTCCATTGCTCCTCGGTATACTTTCTTTGCTGGCTGAAGTGTTGGCTAAACTTCTGCTGGAAGTCTGCCCAGTCGTAGATGTGGTTGACCGGTAGACGATCGAACCACACTCTAGCAGCCCCCACAAGTGTCATTTGGAACATGTAACACCATGTAGGTTCCGTCCAACTACTGACGGTTGCCCCCGCTATGAATCTGTTCAAATGATCATCTGGGTCAGATATACCATCATATGTGCCTATGCTGGACATTTGTTTGGCACTTTTTGGGGCGATTGCTTCCGCAATGTCCCTTGCAAATTTGGACGTTCCCGCATTTGCAACGTTTGGTCTGAATGTTTTGGAGAAGTCACGTGTACTTCCACCTGTGTTTTTTGGTTTGAAGGCTTCTCCAAAATGCCTTCTCGGTTGGGAGTCCGTTTCCTTACGCTTCCCTTTTGCCCTATGGCGAGGGTTCGCGTCGGAGTCGGATTCCTCCGAGTCATCGTCCAAGTATTCTTCGAATTCGTCGGCCTGTTGGACGGAACGCAAGCGTTCGTCCAACTCAGCTTGGAATTCCTTTTGTCGTGCCTCCGCCCATGCGTTAACTTCATCGAGTGTTTGGCGGGGGAGTCTTGTTCGTTTCTCAAACTGGGTATCGGTGAATCCCAGTGAGCGATTATTTACTGCACTTGCCCCAGCTTGGGTAACTGGGGTAGTGTTCGTAATATTTACTTCACTTGCCCCGGCTTGGGTAACCGGGGCAGTGTTTGTAAAAACTGTGTAGCCGGTATTCCCCCCAGTAGCTGGGGTTGTGGTTACCGGAGTTTCTTTAACCATCTTTCTTAGAAGTTTGAAAAAACTGGAGAAAAATGAAGTTCTAGCTTTATGCACGGATGGCGCCAATGAAGAAACACTAACCGGACCCCGGGCAGATTACGAGTAATCTGGGGGTTAGATAGATGTTTCCCACGAGGGGTTAGACCCGGAGAAGATGGTTCTTCTGATAACCTGCAAAACAGACACCGTGAGCTTGTCACTGAGAAGGGGGGGGGGGTTCCTCCTTGTGACCACCCTCCGGCGTGAGAATCAGACTGGATTGCTCTTTAAATATAAATGTATATTAAGAGATTGCTAGAGCAGATATCAGGTATAATATGATGATAATATGGTAAGATATGATAAGATGAGATGGTCATACCATTTGTGGTATTTATAGCCGAAGGTAGGTTTCCAAGGAGGTGTGGCCGGCTGCAATAGTATTCCTGTTCAACCAACAGTAGCCTACGCACGTGCCCTGCTGGTAGTTGGTGGGTAGGCAGCGGCTGATAGTGACCAGGCCTGCTGTATACTATTCCTTTTCCACCAACTGCCGGCTACGCACGTGGTATGACAGGAGTTGGTGAGTAGGCAGCGGCTAATAGTGACATACAGTGCAGGAGCATGCTGCTCGCCATACTGTTGTCAATAAGCTGTCGTATCTTTAGTCAGATCTTTTGCCCATACCTCGTCAGGTACAGTACAGAAGATCTTCCCGTATCGTACGGACTGGCTTATTTGGGCGGGAGTATTCCCCCTCCCGCCCTTGTGCGGGATTGTTCCCGGCTTTGCTCATTCCTTCAGGTGACACTGAGTGATTGAGAGCTAAGTGCCTTGTGCGTGTAGCCATGCTGCGCGGGTGGCCTTCCCTGATGGCTTGTATCCGAAGCTGCGGGAACAGGCGGAGTCCTTCACCATTGGGAGGCATTTCCTGCGGGAACAGCTTGCGTACTGCGCGTAAGGACGTCACGTCTCTGAGCATGGTGGGTCATGCGGATCCAGTTGGTTTCTGCGCAGACGTCCCTCTTCAAGGTGAGTCTTGCGGGTACAACTGGGCTCTGCTGGGACCTACCTCTTCACAACGGATTTGGTGATTAATAATATCTTATCTAGTATGGAATGGTTGACATTATGTACCTTGTTCAACATTTGCTTTTTTTTAAGATCCAGTATTATCCCTATAAGACACTTGCCGTCCCCATTACCTGGGGTTCGAATCCCCTCTTACATTGGTGCTGCTCATGTTTCAGAGCGCACACATAAGTTAGAAATCGAACCTGAAACTAAGGAAAACCTCATCACCACCCGCCTTAAGTGGTGAGGGCGTCCTTTTTAGTATTTGGTGATGAATCATTGGCTATTTGATGAAAACAATGTACGATACTATTTATGAAATTGGTATGTTAGAGCTAACGGCTATTAGTAAAGTTGCCATATTTTCTTCATAAATAGATGGAAAAGGTAATATTTTTTTTAAAAGATGAGTCTCAAATAATGGAGAAAGCAAATTGCAAGTATGATTAAGAGTGGTCCTTTTGGCATTATCTGATTTTATGGTAGGCTCCTTTGCAAATAATCACTGGCATCGCATGCATTGCTCCTCTTTTACCAGACAATCAAACCCAATGTGTCACTAGAATCATGAATTAAAAATGTGGCCCCTTATATTGACGCACTGCTACCTTGTATTTTCATTTCGGTAGAAACCATTATGTTCAGTTCCTATTACTTTACTAATAAAATAAAATATTAGAAGGCAGTGCCAGCCGAGCGCTCAGAAACCTATTGGGCCACGTCACATGTCTAGAATATACCACGTCACTGAAAATTTAATTTTGTTTTAAACATTTTTAAGTGATTTTTTTTGAGTTTTTCATAACTCAAGTGAGTTATCCAGTGATCTCATTCGTATATATTATTCAAATTTATTGAAATGTCCGGATATTTCAATTCAGATGCAAATAATTTTGAAAAATTCTAATGAAGTTCTTTTTTCTAACATAGTTGTACTTATTTTTTATATGCTGAATTGGGCTTAGATCATTTGAACTAAGATAAGTTGGGTTAAAGTTAAGAGAAGTCTTGATCTAATGCTTGCTAGAGTTGGTGATGGGCTTGGAAGCTGGTGTTTCGCTCGTTGGCCGGATTTAGACTCCTCGTGTTGTTGATATAATTAAGCCCATGATGTGATCTTTTCAAAGGAAAAGAGAGGAGAGATCACCAAAATTATCTCTTATTTTATTATCTCTCGAGTCATCTCTTTTCTTTGTTTTCATTTGATCTAGTTTTCATCAAGCAGATCATTCTTCTCTGGTTATCTCATTCCATTGTAATCGTTTGATTTTGTTAGAGATCAAATATTGTTATAGATGTTTCAGATTGTATTTCTTTGTTCACGTACAAGCACACTAATAAATAAACATTTAAACTCAAAACACAAATACAAATGCACACTCATGAACACATACAAAAATAAAAAATAAAAAGCAAATACACGTGTACATCTACAATTTAGTGAAAAAAGAGAGAAATTCATAGAGGACAATTGCAAGATATAATTTGTTACATTATATATTTTGAGCCATGTTTTCTTTAGTTGTGCGAAAATTCTTGTCACAACCGGAACATAACATGAAAAAAATAAGTATTGAGTTGACTTATACAACCTGTTTTAAGAAAACGGGTTATATTCGAGTTGACATGTATTAAATACACATCGGGTTCGCGTTGAACCGTATAAAACCTGGTTGACCTATTACCCTGTTTATGTATTTTATAAATCAACACTATATAATTTTATTTTTGTTTTTTCCGTTGTATATTTTTTTTCCTGAGAATACACTTGTAGTTTTGAATTCATTTTTTTACAATATTAAAAATAAAAACTCACTCGTATTATTCATTTACTCTGTTGACTTTAAACTAATTCTGTTTTGTTTTCAAAAAAAATCTTTTATATGATCGGTCATAATAATGTTCCTTTGCCACACTGTTTTATCTACATGTCATATTCATACTCACCCTATAAGATTTGGTAAAACAACCTCACCAATCTTGGTTGAGAGGAATTCAATATATAAGAGTAATTACAACAATCTCTCCATTATTCTAGGAAGATTAACAAAAATAAAGATAACGTAAATAAATACTAAGATACAAATATGATACACATGATTATTTCCTAATACCCCCTTCAATCGGAACGGTGGCGGACCAAGACGAAGAATAGCACGGAAAGTCTCAAATGGAGCGCGCAGAAGACTCTTTGTAAAAATGTCAGCCACCTGAAGATTGGTCGGAACACACTTTGTACAAAGTTTGCCAGATGTGACAAGCTCTCTAATAAAATGATAATCAAGATCAATGTGCTTGGCCCGTTTATGAGAAACTGGATTCTGAGTCATGAAAAGAGCACTTTTGTTGTCACATAAAAGAGTCGGTCGATCAGGAGGTAGAGCTCGCAACTCTTGAAAAAGGTGAGTGATCCAAACAATTTCAGCGGCAGTGTTAGCCATCGCTCGGTATTCAGATTCACAACTAGATCGAGACACAGTAGGTTGTTTCTTGGCACTCCAAGAAACAAGATTACCACCAAGAAAAATAGAATAGCCATATGTCGAACGCCGGGTCTCAATGCACCGAGCCCAATCTGCATCAGAAAATCCAACAATAGAGGATTTGTGATGTCTACTGAATGTGAGGCCAAATGACAAAGTGCCTTTAACTTATCTGAGGATACGTTTGACAGATTGAAAATGATCAACCGTTGGAGCATGAAGAAACTGACAGACCTGGTTAACCGCGTAAGACAAGTCTGGCCTGGTGATGGTCAGATACTGAAGAGCACCGACCAACGAGCGGTACCGAGTGGGATCAGTAAAGGGGTCACCGTGAGTGGTGAAAGACTCATGTGGTGCAAGTGGAGTAGCAACAGGTTTGGAGTCTAGCAGTTCTGATCGCTGAAGGATGTCAGTTGCATATTTTGTTTGATGGAGGAATAAACCAGTATCGGTATAAGCAACTTCAAGACCCAAAAAATAGTTTAAATCACCGAGATCCTTGATAGCAAACTCATGATTGAGAGCGGATATGAAGGAATTGATTACCATCTCATTGTTACCCGTGAGAATCAAGTCATCAACATAAACGAGTAAGTACATGGCAGTGTTACCCTTCAAAAATATGAAGAGAGAAGTATCTGCTCGGCTACATAAAAACCCATAAGAGAGAAGAAAGGCGCTTAAGCGTTGGAACCAAGCGCGAGGAGCTTGTTTCAAACCATACAGTGCCTTGTTTAAACTACAAACGTGGTTGGGAAACCGTGGATTGAAAAAACCCGGAGGTTGCTCCATAAAGACTGTCTCAGATAGATTGCCATTAAGAAAGGCATTTTTTACATCCAACTGACTGTGAAGAACAGCAATGGAAAGAACAATACGCACCGTTGAGGCCTTGACAACTGGACTGAAGGTGAGCGAGTAATCGAGTCCGGGAATTTGGGTAAAACCTTGAGCAACAAGATGAGCCTTAAATCGTTCAACGGACCCATCGGAATGATACTTGGTGCGAAAAACCCATTTAGAACCAACGACGTTGTTGTCCGGGGGACGCGGGTACCAACGTCCATGTGTTATTATGATGAAGAGCATCCATTTTGTCTTGCATGGCAGCGACCCATCTTGGATTTTTGGCAGCTGATTTATAACCACGAGGCTCAGACACAGATGAAAGGGCAACGTGTAGTGGGTGGGTTGCCAAGGAAGCAAGATCGGCAACGTGCTTAGGTTTGAAGATTCCCGATTTCGCCCTTGTGGTCATTGGGTGAGTGGAGGTAGTTGTGGTATTGTTTGGTGCGTACTGGGTAGAATGTGAGCTGATGTGATCAGTCGAGTTGGGTTGAGCGGATGGGTTAATGGGATGGCTTGGGCTTGAAGGAGGCATGGTTGGGCCGGATGTGGAGGCTGAAGAGTTGGGAAGTGGCTGGGCATGAGGTTCAATGTTTTAGGCTACAGGAGGTTGGTAGTCATTTGTTTGGGCTGTAGGGATTTGTGAGGGATGATTTGGCTGAGGGTTTTTGGTAAAAGTTGTAATAGGACATAATTTGCAAAGTGGGTTGGAAACAGCAGTGGGAGATGGTGTGATAATCAAGGTGGGTGTCGGCATAGGCTTAGGTGATTGACCAGAAATATCATCCAAAAAATGAGTTATGTGGAGAGTATTAATGTCGGTTGTTTGTTGTCCTTTAAATGGAAAAACTGTTTCATTAAATATAGCGTGCCGAGTAATATAAATCCGAGATGTTGAAAGATCAAGACACCGATAGCCTTTATATTGTGTACTATAGCCGATAAAGACACATGGAATACTACGTGGTTCAAGTTTGTGCTTAGAGTAGTCACGTAGAAATGGAAAAACTTGACACCCATATGTCCGCAAATTAGCATATTGAGGTAATTGAGAAAAAAGTATGACAAACTGAAAAATTTTTCTTGTTTTTTCAGACACCCATCGCGACTTGACTCAAATTTTCGGGACGAAAATTCTTTCAACATGGGAATGATGTGACACTCGTCAATTTCAGGTTAACTCCGTTAATCCAAACTCCGTCAATTCAAACTTAAGATCACTTGATCTATAACGCACATCTCATTACATTTAAACTAGGGTTTTAAATGACGCTTGACAATCACTACACATGTAGTCTTTCGGGATTGCACCGAAACGCAAACGAGTTGACGCAAACCATTGGTGAATAAACGAAAAACATCCAAACAATAATTATTTGATAATTATGTGTTAGGCTTACGTGCTATTTGATAATATTGTATAAAACATTAACTCAAGATGCAAACAAGTTAGTTATGCTAGAAAAGTAATAATTAGAAGTTGAGGGGCCTTGGTGTAACATATTATTATTAATATTAATACAAAACCCTAACCTCTTCCCTCTCCCTCACAACCGATCGCCCCCCCTCCCCTTGCTCCCTTGGCTGCCGTCAACATACACACACATACACACAAGGATTTTTCAAGTTTGTTGAAGAATTAAAGTGCTAGGAAGGTATAAACAACTATTCTATGCATTCTATATGGTTAATTTTGATTTTTAATGGGTTAATCCAAAACCCTTAGTCACGAAATTGACGAGTAAGATGAACTAGGGTTTGATTTTATGCTTGATGATGATTGCTAATGAAATTGATAACTAGTTGCGTTATTGTTGTTTGATAATCACTTGTTCTTTGATTTAAACTTTCAAGAAAGACCCTAACTATGTATGTAATGTGAGATTTATATGCATGATTGGTAAATATGGTGTCTAGAGTGTTATATGTATGGATTATGGTTCATAGATTGTTATTATAATGAGTTTTGATGTAAACTGGTACTGGACAGATTGTTAAGTTTATGTTTAGACGACTGTAACTGAATGTTAATGTGGTAATTGGTCGAAATTCTTAACACTACAGTGTACTAGGTTGAGTCTAGTTTCTATAAAGTCCAATTTTGTAATTTTTGGACGTGTAAAAGTTAACTTTTATTATTTTACAAAACTGAAGTGCAAATCTGAATTGTGAGACCTGCTGTTGGGCTGTTTTTTAATTATCATATCTCATGAACTACAAGAACAAAATGGTTGGTTCCACTTCTGGAAGTTAACAGGTTGAGTTAAGAACCTAACCCAATTGGTCTTGCATTAATTGGATTTTTCATTTAACGGGAATAACAAATAACATTCTGTTGCGCATGATTTTGACTGCTGTGAGTTTAGTGTAATGTTTTGATCATTGTGAGTAAACTATGTGGAATAAAAATACAATAAAAATAGTTCTGGAAACCTAACTCATACATTATTTTGTGACGATTTTTGGTGAATTAATTGATATGCTATGATCTGTTGAATAGAGTAATCTTTCAAGTAGAATTCTGTCTTGATAAAACTAGTTGCTGAACTATGTGAAAATACATGAAACATGCTTGTTGTTAAATAATTGCTACGTTTATGACCAAATTGCCCTTGTGGGGATAATTGCTAGTAATGTACAATATTAATACATGATATGTAAATAGTTGTTCACACATGTAACGTATCACCAATGTGCTTGTTGAGACACACACAATTCACCAACGAAACACGAAACGTATCTTGTGCATAGGTGTTATGTGCCGAGTCTAGAGACTCGATAGTAGTTCCAACACTTAGAAAATCTCATTTGTTGTTTTATAACGCTAGTGAGGATTTTCTGTGACGCGCATCACTTGGGTGACTTGTTTTATTGAATTCTTCGCAAACAGTGAGTTTCACGTTCCCCTTTTAACTCTTTTAAACGCTTTTTCACTTGGGGGAGAATACATACTCCGAAACGCTTTTAGATTTTATTATTTAGTTATATATCACTTGTAAAGGCTAAGTGGCAAACGAAACAACAAAAGTCCTTCATACACATCGAACCGTTTAGTATTGGATAATAGCGAGTCACTGTTGAGTAGTACTACTGGGTTTGACAAACCCCACCCAACGCTAAACTCGACTGGAGGTCGAGTGGGTGTAATCTTGGCTAACACATTACCATGGTCGGGATAGACCTGGTGGCAAGGCAAATGATAAACAGTCAGCTTCGGTGTCGAACACTTAGTAATACTTGCTTTATAGTCTAGCTACCTATAGATATATAATTGATTTAACACTATCTGGTAACGCAAACGCAAAACGCAAAACGCAAAACGTAAACGCAAACGCTTTATTTTATATAAACTTGTGAACTCACCAACCCCGTGTTGACACTTTTAGTATGTTATTCTCAGGTAGCCGAGGCGGGCGCGGTATAGGATCATGCATTACTTTGAACGCTATTGTTTATGCAAACTTGTTTTTAAACTGTTATTAATTGGGTTTTTAAGTAGTCCTGCGTGACGCAACACTTGGTTTATGGTTTTACGCTTCCGCACTTATTTACACTTAAATTGTTTTCGTGGTTTGAAAACTTTATTTATGGTTTGATTATAACTAATGATTCCGATCCTGTTAGTTCACACCCTCTGACGGTAAAACTCCGTTAGTGGATTTTGAGGGTGTGACAAAAAGGATCTCAAATGGCGACTTGTTATCTAATGTTGGGGTAGGCAAGCGGTTGATGAGATAAGTAGCCGAAGTGAAGGCTTCAACCCAATAAGACACCGGAACACCGGAACACTTGCATTGATGAGATAAGTAGCAGAAGACTATCATTCTTCTCAACGCATCACTCACGGAAGAATCGGCTGCAGAGGTTCTCGGGATTTCTAGTGCTCACCTGATATGGGTGACTCTTGAAAGTGCCTATGCAAATTCATCTATTGAACATGCTCATTCCCTCCGTGACAGCCTTCGCGTACTCACAAAAGGCTCCTCTTCTGTCATCGAATTCGGTAAGAAATTCAAAACTGTTTGCGATCAGCTTGCAGCCATCGGTCAGCCAGTATTGGAACTTGACAAAGTTCACTACTTTTTATGTGGTCTCGGGCCCTCGTTTGAAAAATTTTCCACCACAATACGAGCCATAAAACCAGCCCCTCCCTTTCGCGATCTTCTTTCTCAAGCAGAGAGCCATGAGCTCTTCCTTCAATCCATACACGGTTCTGGAACCTCTGCTGTTGCATTCCATGCTCAGGAAGGACGATCATCTTCCTCTCGGGGTCATTACCGTGGCAAAAAACAGTGGCCGTGGGGGTCATTATAACCGTGGGAATGGCTTTCAAAATCGTGGGGGTCACTTTAACCGTGGTGGTGGCGGCAGGTATCAAAACAGGAAATTAAACCCCTGCCAGTTATGTAATAAGACAGGTCACTATGCGAACAATTGCCCGAATATTCAATCATATGCCACTGTTTCGGCTACCACTGATGAAGCATTGGCTAAAGCCTTCCACGCTCAATGCCATGTCACTGCTAATTCTTCTACATTCTCAATCTCCATCTCTATAATTACATTAAAACACTATCTTTTCTCTCTCATTTTTAATTAAATAATATTTTTTTATACTTTTATTATTACATTTTCTTTTTCACCCACAATCACTTTAAAAAAAACCATCAAAAAATTATAGTGGTGTACAGTGTGTTTCTTCAAATTTAACCATGAACAGTAACATTTTCTCTCTACCCTCTCACAATCACTTTTAACCATCTCTAAAAAAGGAAGAACCCTCTCATATAGCTTGAAGAATTGATTGGGAATGCTCTAAGATGTAAATTTTTGCACTATTATTCGATGAACTTGCTATTTTCTTTGAATTGGTCCATATAACTGTTGAAAAATTAGAATATGGTGAATGGAGATTAATTAGAATAATTAATATTAAACTTTTCATTTGGTCATAAAACTCTTGAGTAGAGCCTTTTGATGACAACTAATTAGTTTTTATTATATTATTAAATTTCTAATTAAGTGAGACTTTACTCATTCTTAACTCTTTTATATATAATAGGCTATATGCCTCATTTGAAAGATGCTAGAAAAAAATAAAAGCTAAAAACCTCAAGGAAAAATGCATGCATGCATGAAGAGTTATTAGTGAAGAAGAAAGCTTTAAAGAATTATATGTTGGAAACCTATAGAGATGAGTTTCTCTACTTGATTCCTGTACCATTTATTCTATTTTTCTACAAGTTCTAACACTATTTACTTGATGTAACCTCGGGCGTGTGGATATCTCCGGCAGTACAAACTGTTTCGGCTGTTGTACCCTGGGAGATATACGCGTTATCTTATGCAGAGACGTGAAATCCATTTTAAGGGAAGCGTGTTGAACACGTGCCTCAGCCTTAACCGTTAACTTTTGTTTTGTTCATTCTTGCAGCCAAAGAGACTACTAGAAGCCGTTGTTGTGATAAAAATTGAAAGTTTTATTTTCAAATTATTGTCAAGGAGATTAAGAAGATGTAGCTGAATAACAAGTTGAAGACTTTATCATATGAAATTATTGAGTTGAATCATTTAGCATATTTGTTATGGGTTTCATTATTTATTTTATTTTGTATTACGGTATTTGTACTAATTATTTTCTCATGTTAATAACGAGAGTATCGTTATTATTTGTATTATTTTAATATAAAAAGTGACCCATGTTCCTGCAATAACATCCCTAACGAAAATTTGTATATTCGTTACTGGCACTACATATTATGAAAAATATCTGCAAGAATACACCGGCAAGCATAACACATATATATAGGTAGTCAACTAGTCATGAACGCATATGTATGTATAATACGTGTGGATGAAATCGAGCGTTAGGAACATCCAAATTGATTAAAATCAACCCTGGCTACAAAAGTGAACTTGAGTGAAAACATTATCGTTCATCATACAAACCGTAAAAGATGCGGAAAAGTATACAATTTAAAAGATAACTCATTTAAAATCTTTTCATGATTTTCTCACTTTGTGTTGTAGTTTTATAATGATATAATTACATTAAATGGATCTTTGATTTGAATATATAATTATATACTCTCATGTGATTTTTCTTTTTGTTTCCTTAAACAAGAAAGTTTTTTCTGTTCTTTTCTATATTTGCTTTCTTGAATTTGGATCCACCCCCAATTATCCGGGTAAGTCTTTCTAAGACGGAATTTCAACTGTCTGGACTGATTTTGACGCTCCAGGCTTGACTCATCCAAAAACATTATCAAGGAAAAAACCAACCACTATGGGAAAATCCCCTTGAGTCAGGTTTCAAACTTTAGACCTCAAAGTCCCAAGTCTTAGCCATCACCCAATATTATGGGATAGGGATGAGCGGGTACAGGTTCATCCCGTACCGGTACCGATTTTCCAAAATTCTTGGTACCGGTACCGAAACGTTTGGTTCGTTACTGATACAATACCGGTATTGATAGCAAAATTCAGAAAATACGGGTACCCAAAACTCTATACTTGCATGTTTTGTTTGTTCCTATCATTATGAATGAACTAGAAAGCCAACAACTAGTTAAGCAAGAAAGTAATCACGTGACCAATTTCCGGAAAAGCTAACGGCGGAAGAAAAGCCCATGTGAAGGTCTATGATTCCTTTAATCAAAGTCAACATTCGGGGCCCAACTCTATCTCCATGTTTTTATAGTATTTAATTTTTCTTTTTTGTTATTTTTATAAATAAATAAAATAAGAGACACACTGACCAATCATACAAGACTTGAGGAATTTTTATCACCGATTTTAGTCGAATGAGAGTACATTAGATCTCTTATAGCAAGTAAGGTTGGGTGATTAAATTATATAGTAGAAAGGATCGGAGTCCAGTAATGTGACATTATGTATGTTGTGAAGTTAAATGAAGACCGAGAGAATGATATTCGTGTAGCGAGTTCCCAACTCTTTAGATGCAATGAGTGATGAGAAACATCAATATGAAACACGAGTTATACTACTTGATGAGTAAGGTAACCCGTCCTACAATCAACCCAAAGACCATGAACAAGCCCGACCCTCATATTTGGGCCCAATCGAAGTTTCCCGATGGCCCATTCCTCTTGCTTCAACCCGGAACCAACGCTGCAACGGGAGCAGTCATGTCCAAGGGCAGTATTGTCTAAAGATGTCATAACAGAGAAAGAACCCGGGGACCTTAACGTTTTTGCTATATAGAAGACAAAAGGGAATTGGAAGGAGGCACATCACACATTGAATACTTGAAATATTAACTCTTGTATATATACATAATTTCATACAAACATTTACTCTCCAATCATAAGCCCTCATGACTTCATCCATAAGAGAAGAAGATCGATCACCCTCAAGAACACGACGCCTGAAGAAGACTTAAGACCCTTCGGATCCAGGCTTCTACACTACTATTATGAACTTGGCATTAGACAAGTTGTTACCAAAATTTGAAGATGCTTTTTAAGGTTCCAAATGCCTTATCATGATGTTGTACAATGTACATGCGACCTTAACATAGTATTGAAAGAGAAAAATGTCACTCTTAATATGAGTCATCAATACTCGTCCCTTCTATGTTGTGCTTGTTTAGAATAAAGATGAAAGCTAGAGACTTTGCATTGATTATAGGAAGTTAAACGATGCAACAGTTAAGGACCAGTTTCCTATACCTTGAATATTGTTAGATTTTCCTTAATTTGATTCTCGTGGACAAGAATCCTTAATAAAGGGCGAGCAATATTGTTACAATAAATATATTAGTTTAGTCACAATAGTCAAAATGTTAGAGTAGGCTGGTCCTTTGTACATGTGAGATGCTATGAACAAACCATTAATCAATTGAGCTACCTAGCTAGTATTCTCTCTATTTGTATTCTTCTACCAATCTACCCTAACAAAATGTGAATCATACTTTAACCAATTACTAGTAAAGTCATGACAAGGCAGAAGGGTGGTTACACATAGTAGATTATTTATGATTCGATTTGAACGGGTGAAACTCGTTGAATCAGTCATTTGTTTTGATTTCATGGGTGGTGATTTTTTTTAGATGTGAACTAATATGTTGTAATGTTGCAAACTTAGTTTTGAGTTAACCAACTTCCCTAAAAGTTACCTGTTTATAGAACCTAAAGTCCAAACCGTAAAAACCTAACCGTAGTCACTGCTTTGGTTAGAAATTAAAAACAGATAAGACTCACGCTTTAACAGAACATAACACCCCTAGCAAGCCCAGATAATACAGTTAACTTTATATGAACCTGAAGTGTTTCAAACTTTCAGTCATATTTCTTTGTGTTTACCAATTTTTATCCCATGATTATCCCTTTATGTA
Organism: Bidens hawaiensis; assembly: GCF_021521415.1. NCBI lineage: Eukaryota > Viridiplantae > Streptophyta > Magnoliopsida > Asterales > Asteraceae > Bidens > Bidens hawaiensis. The sequence goes on from NW_027502892.1 coordinate 15,986, forward strand.
TACACTAAGTCAACCAAGAATCACAACTTAAGGTCTTTAATCCCTTTAAGCAACCCAATAAACTAACAAATAATCCAAATACACAAAACCTACATAATAAACAACAAAGAGTGCTGACAGATGGAAGAAATAACCTTAACTCTGATATTCATATATCTATTAAAATTTCAAACAAGTTTATTACAAGAAATCATGCAAAGATGCAACTAAAGATGCCAAGACAAGCTTAAGTTCCAACCTCACACTAGATTTCAAGCATATAATCACATAATCAATAATGTAGATATCCAATAACGGTAAAACCTTGCATAATTACATAATTATAAAGCCACCTTACACGCCATGTTTCTCTTGATACGCGGAATTGGAGTATAAACTAAGGGAACCGCCTCTCGAGTATGTGTTCTGAGTTCTGTATGCTGAGTCAGCTTTCGGGATTCCACATATGAAATACATATTGAAAACGCTTGTAGAGGTGACAATGATGCGTTGTACTCGATTGAAAATATACCTTCCTTCAATGAAGAGAGGCTGAAAATTGGTCTTTTGCTCTCAACTTCTCCCTGTAAATTAATTATGTAGAAAATAAGTATATTCACAAACATATTATATAAATTTTAATAATTTATTAAAATTTCATACCTTAAAGAAAAGGTCAAATTGGCCTGATCTTGATCCACTGGACTGCATCTGCTTAGAAAGGGTTCTTAACCTGCAACCGACATCCCAACCTCCACAATCACACGTCCCACAGGACCGCCACCGGTCAACCAATGGTGAAGGTAGGCCTTTACTCGCTACACCATGACTTCCACCAGGTAGGATAACCGTTGTGTCAAAGCTTTCTCGGTTAATATCACCATTCATGTTTCTTGAAAACTTCACAACAACAGCTTCCAATTCTTCTAGTGGCTGCACATTTGCATTCACAGAAAATAAAACAAACTCCCGAGTGTCGAAACGAGAATTTGAAACCTTCATTTGAGCTGTTATGTTAGGCACATAGTTGTGATCTTTACTTTTGTTACCATTAGATAACCAACTTATATTCTTTTTCTTTACTTCATGGACCGTGAAAAACGTGTAAAGCGAGTTTTTGTTATTTTCTTTCACCGTGGCTGCAAGTATTTCCATGTTGTTTTCAACTGCAAATGTGAATAAAAGACGGTCATTTTTAACCGTCATCTGAAAAAGAGCTTGTTTTCTTGATGATGATGCTGATGAAACATCATCAGCTCTAATTTCCTTAGTGAAATCAAGTTTCACTCGTGCTTTTGTTCTAGAATCTTGATGACACGTCTCCTTTGATGGGAATATTGGGTCTAACAACCTGCTTAACGGGCTCGAATGGGCCCGTTTGCTATCTTTATTTGAAGTTTGAGAAACCGAAGAATCAGGTCTTTCTGTACCAGATTTAAGGCTAAAGCTAAACCGGCGAAGAGGCGATATACTTCTAGGTTTTAACTCGCTTTTGCAAGGCGTTTTTGATATTATGAACGAATTCGGATGATTGTTATTATTAACAGACTCATCTTGGATCTTCAACTTCCCCTTCACACATGATTGTTTTGGGAAATCATCAGAATAATGAAGCTTTTTAACAACTTTTGAACATGATTGGATGCGTGGAGTTAAGACTTCTTCTTTAGATGAAGCTTTACTAGATCCAGGAGATGATTCATCAGCTGAAAACAACGAAGAAGAGCATGTGCTAGACGGTGAATACTTGTTGCTTTTAACAGAACCGTGTTTATGATGTCGAGTTTGCCATTTCTCTAAACGGGCCCAGTCCATGACACCAAAACTTAAACCTCGATCTTGAACCGGTTTTCGCCGTTCAAGATAACTCGGTACATGTTTCATGTGCTTGACTATTTCTTTAATCTCCATAGTTTTTTGCTTCTGGTCAAAGTTTGTAACTTTGGAACGAAATCTTTCCAATTCGAATTTGCCTCGCAATGTGGCTCGGTTTGATGAAGGATCACCCGTGTTTTAGTGTTCTTTCAACAAAACTTCACATGCAAAGCAATTGAAATTGTGCTACATTCATTAAAGATTCCCTGATAATGATAAAGATTTGAAATCAGAAACATTAAGCAAATTCAACTTCTTTTCATACAAATTATAAAACATATAGAAAAGGAACAAAAGAAGAAAAGTATGATTCAATTCAGAAGATATGAAAGTTACATTCTTTTAAGCTAAAATTACCAATCACACTAAACAGACAAAAAAGCTTCAATAAGCTGTATCATAGGTTATCCCAAGATGCTAAGTTGCATATCAAAGACAAGCTACACGAGAACAATTACAAAAAAAGGTACTGAAAATGAGAATCTGGACTCCTAATGAATCAATAATTGGATATGGGTGTAGAAGATAAGATGATATTATTACTGCATCTCAAGAAACCTATAAACAAGATTCCCTGATGATGAAAAAGAAGCATGCACAACAATTCAAAACAAGATTTTGAATACTGAACCTGTGATTAAGACAGGGGAAATAGAAACAAAAAAGCAGGAAAAATAATTGAGTTGAGAGAGTAAAAAAATGAAGGGGATTTTGACTCTTTGCGCACATTGCTTCAGTGTTATGTCATCATAAAATATTCTCTGAATGAATTAGCAAGCATAAACACTAAAGTAGACTCATACCCATGTAGTGATTCAACTTCAAAAGCCATAAAAAGTGGTTCTTTGACCATAAAACCTGCAAACAAAAAGTTTTTAAGAATTCTATTCTATCTTCTCTCTAATGCTTGTGGTGATAATAATAATAACAGTAATAATAATTGAAAGATTCTCAGTTTTCTTTCAGAACCACTAAAAAACATAAGAGCGGGAATCAATATCAAGAACACGAAACAAATACCGCGACTTCAATCTTTTTCAATAAAAATATCACGTGGTAAATCAACAAACCTCATAGTGATTTCTCTTACACCTTCAAGTTCACCTACTATGGTACCTGAATGAATGTGATCTCCACAATACACACACATTTTAAGAAAAAACTAGTTTTATTGTAATTAAGAAAATAACTCAAAACCCGATTACAATAACTCGAAACCGACCCACTCGACCCAACCCGACACCGTTTTGTGTTCGAGTGAGAACTACGTCTAACAAGCAAAATAATCAGCAACTTGTATACTCATTGAAGCATTTCGTGGAACACTTACCATGCAATGCCTGTGAAAATAAAGAAAAGCCCGGGGAAAAGTTTTCTTTTTCTCCAAAAGCTCAAAATAATGGATAGAAAAAGTGGTGTTTGTGTGTGAAAAAGTTGAGATAAATCTATAATATATATAATACATCGAATAAGGGCAAATTAAGACACTCATTTTTAAGTAATTTACAACACTTAAAGCATGAGATACATGTGTTAGTAAGGATAAAAATGTCTTTTAAACACAATCCATTCAACTTACAAGTTTGGTCCTTCATCTTTAACCATATTATGTTTTTAATTTAACTTGTAAACTAACTTCCCACCCATGTTTAATAAACGACTATAGCCTTTTCATACGTCAATATTTTTATAAATAAATTGCATCATAAAAACGAGCATTTTATTCTCTTTAATTTGGATATGATATTGTTGTAATTTTTTTTTCATTTTAAATAAATTAAAATGTTACGTAGGGGTGTTCAGTGTCGGTTTTGATGGTTTTTTAAGTTAAACTTGTGAGTCCAACTGTTAATACTGTTTTTTTGTCGTCCAAAACCAAACTCAACCATCGAAAGTTGAAACCGAATCATTACTAACGACATGGTTCCAGTTTGGTTTCACAGTTTAAACTTTAATAATAAATTTAGTTTAAAATAATTAATAATTTAAATGTACCATCAAGTTTAACTAAAAACCAACATAATATGATACTTGAGATGATCAAAAATAAAAAATGATAATTTTAGCCACATAAATGGTAAATATTAATGGAAGATCTAGGATGTGAAATAATAACAACAGAGGTTACAAAAGGAATCATATTGCAATTACGTTAATTTACAGTCTTTTCTGGTTTCATATGGCCGGTTGCCGATATAAACCGCGAACCAATCGTTCACTACTTTTTGAAAATTTTGAAACCGACCAACAAACCGAAAGTAAAAAAGAAAAAGAAAAAAGAAGTCAAACCAATGATCGATTTAAATGATTTCAAGGTTTTAACCGAACCATAAACACTTATATTGTACGCGATTAACAGGTTCAAACACCAGCTGCATCGCGCGGGCACCCGTCTAGTAGATAATAATAAGGCTGAGTGTAGTGGGCGTGGGCTCGGGCGACAAAGGGGCGAAATTGGGCGCAAACACCGCCCCCCGAGCGATATGTGGGCGAAAAGGGGCGGGGGCGGGTTGTTTTTGTCGCCGTGGAAGAAGAAATATTATTATTTTATTACATGTTGTGTGTGTGTATATATGTATGTGTATATGTATATATGTTGTGTGTGTGATATATATATATGTATATGTATATGTATATATGTTGTGTGTGTGAATGGATCTTGCAAGAAGTGATATTACAACGAGAAGTACGAGAAGTGAATGTATAACTCCATTTATCCCTAATTTCACTCCATTTCATATGATGTTACAAACATATATGTAGGTTGGTTGTATTTATGACTTAATTATACAATTAAACCTACCTACAAACATAGAAAATGTACCGAGCCACATTCAAACCTATGTACCTACACACATACAAACATACATAACCAATTGGTGTCTAGCTGGGTTGGATAAGGCTTGGGCTTTCCTATGGGAGGTCTCAAGTTCGAATCCCACTCCGGGCGGCCTTGAGGTACCCGTCACCAATGAAGTTCTACTAAGACAGGGAAGCCGTAGTGGCGTGGGTTCGATCCTGAGGGTCGGCCCAGATCTGTCGCGGACTAAATGGAGGTGTTTTACCGGCGTCATACCTCTTGCGGGGTGGGGTGATGGGTATCCAAATGGGTACCGGGGTAAGGGTTCCCTCCTCCAACCCCTTTTTTTTACAAACATACATACACATATTCAAACATACGTACACATATACAAACATACGTACCTACACACATACATATGCACCTACACAACACACCTACACATAAGAAATGGAGTGAAATTAGGGATTAATGGAGTTACACCTTCACTTCTCGCTGTAAAAAAACTTCTGAAATGATCCAATACCGGTATGTATATATGTATATATGTGTATATGTTGTGTATGTATATATATGTATATATGTTGTGTATGTGTATATATATATGTATATATTTATATGTATATATGTATATATGTTGTGTGTGTATATATATGTATATATGTATATATGTTGTGTGTGTGTATGTATATGTATATGTATATGTATATGTATATGTATATGTACCAACCGAGCCAACCGAGCTACAGTATATGTTTTTTTTTTATATTTTTAGTTAGGTATTTTTTTGTATTTCTTTTTAATTTTAATGCATTTTTATTTAATTATTTGAAGAAATTGGTTTTTATTTGATTAGTTTAATTATAAAAAGAAAATAATAAAAAAAGATACTGTGGGCCCAACTTGTAGCCCCTACACCATTACACCCCAAAAACAAATTCGCCCCTTTTGCTGACTGGGCGCCACGTGTCACAATTCGCCCCCAATTGTAGCCCCTCCACTACACATAGCCTAAGAGAATATTATTGTATGTGTGTGAAAGTGGTTTACATGGTTTGGAAGTCAGTTGTTGTGTAGATGGGTGTCAGAAAGAGTGATCGGACGGCTGACGGACGAGGAGATATTCGCGGGTGAATCATGTGAAAACAGAAAAGATTGGATGGGTGATTCATGTGGGACCTACTCATGACTAATAAGATTGATTGTTTTTATTAGACCATGTGTAGTCATAATGCCTCACCCTTATGTATTATGCGTCATATGGCATCCAGTCAGAATTATCATTTTTAGCAAAAAGAAGGTGTAGTCATAACTCCTCTTGGGCATTTTGCGTCACGTGGCGCTCAATCACTTTTACACTAGTATTAATTCTTCTATAAAACAACAGCCGGTAAGATCTTATGTTCCATTTAAAGCAAGAAATAAAAAAGAAAAAAAAATAATAATAACTAAACAAGTTCATTTATGCTACTGACATTTAATTAAACACTTGGTAGATATAAAACCATTAACATTTAACAACAAAAACCAGAACAAAACGAACCAAATAAAGCGCATAACTTCTCGAGAACAAAGCTTTCTTCCAAGTCTGATCAGCAAACATGAGCGCCCTCCGATACTCTCTGCATATAGAATGCGTCTTCTGTAACATCCTAAATATTATAATGTTAAGTTATAATATTAAATAAAGTTTTCATTAAGTTTTCGTGTGTTAAATAAATATTTTAGTATTAAATAAAGAAAGTTACGTTTAGTGATTTCGCGTCAATAATTAATAAAGAAAGGATCATGGACTTAGATTAATCAAGATGGGATTATGGATGAGATGGGCTTAGGGTCCATGGGCCTTAGGAGTATAAATACTCCCTTAAACCCTCCTAAAACCCTAAATCCCCATTTCCATCATTCCATAATCTCTACACACTCAAAACACACACACATACTACCATATACACGACCGAGAGAGAGAGAGAGAGAGAGAGAGAGAGAGAGATCCGAGGCCAAACGAACGCTAGTTGGTGATTAGATCGTTATTATACAAGCTATATACAAGATTTAGAGTTCATAAACAAGCTAACCAAGACCAAACGAACACGTAAAGGTATGCCTTTTATCTTTAAAGTTTACGTTTTTATAAACGGTTAGTCTTGAAACTTGAATATAAAATGGATCGGCTATAAACGAACCTTAAAGTAATGAACTTGATGATAAAAAGGACCAAACGAACCTCCGGTTAGGAACGGCTCGTTTAAAAGAACCCTTGATCTAGTTTTGAGCATTTTAGCCATAAAGATCAAACTTTATGATTCGTTCGAGTCAAGTTTGGGCCGCAATCGGTCTAGGGAACGGTTGGGGCTAACGCCGAACCATGATAAGCGAATTAGGGTCACGAAATGCTTGTTTTGGATGATAAAACGAACAATGGCAGCAGCAGCTCGCTACAACAAACTTGCTGATTAAGTTCGCAACTGGTTAAGTTCGCTGTTGATTAAGTTTGTTGCTGGTTAAGTTCGTTTAATGCTAAGTTCGCTTAATGTTAAGTTCGCTTAATGTTAAGATCGCTGACTGTTAAGTTTGCTTAATGATAAGTTCGCTTAATGTTAAGTTCGCTTAAGTTAAGTTCGCTTGGGTTATGTTCGCGTAAGTAAAGTTCGCTTAACATGTATGTTCACTTACATTTATATCCGCTCATAAATACAAGGTAACGAATCAGATAGCAAATCAGACTTAATTCTTTATGAAGAATGAGTTAACGAATTAGAAAAATAATTTAAAATTCTAATGAAAAATGTGTTAAGACAGTTAATAGAAATAAAATTTTTCCAAGCTGACCTAGCAGCTTAACCCCAGCCAGAGGCTCTGCCCCTTGGACCCTGCTAGGGGCTGCCGCCCCTAGAACCCCGCTGCCAGGGCGTGCCCCCGGACCCCCGTTCGTTGAGGGTAATAACTAAAGTAGAAACATGATATGAGTAGCGATAGTTAATTAATACGTGTAATTGCTATACATTTAGTCGTGCACAACTCAAGAAAGGGATTTCTATTAACTTTGAACGTAACCGCATTCAGGTGAGTTTCTAGCCCCATGTCCTTGTTATGTTTTCAGGGCTGTGTGCATACTCGATGTGATAGTTAATACACTTACCTTAACTGGTAAGTGTATGCCTTGTATGGTTTATATGTTATGTATGTATATCTTAAATGTGAATGAAAGCTTGTTGGTACGTGAACGATCTTCGGAGATTGCACGTGCTATCAAGGTGCTTTCAGCCGAGATCGCCCTTCGGTAGTTGCCCTCCTCGCCCCATTCAATAGAAAGTTGACTTACACGCCTTACTTGATAGGAGGTTACAACGCCTATTTTCAAGCTTATAAAAGGAATTGCTTCTATTCACTTTAAAGAGCGTCTCTCCTGTCCGGCTCGATATGAACAAGGTAGGCTGGTAGGTGGGTAGGCTTATATCCGACTAGTAGGATATGCAGTTCTCCCCTTAGCCTTAGGGCAGGCACGAAATCAATTAACATCTTCTAAAGAAAAGAGGACGACTTAAGACAGCAAGAACGGCCAAAAGAAGTAATCAAGGCAACGCGCGCTCAATCCATCTATCCTGTCTGATTGAGAAAGTCTTTAGGTTCCAGAGTTCCGACCTATAAAGGAGTGAAACCGCTTCCAAAGACTCAACGATAGGGTAGGCCGTAGTGACTACTCAGATAGAAAGCTTCGGAGGAAGCTTTCTATCTTGCTTTCTCCTCCGC
>NW_027502893.1:0-40839 GCF_021521415.1 Bidens hawaiensis
CAGTGATATTCCTGTTTCGTATGCATTGATGTGTGGAAAGCCTCTAATTTCTTTCCGATATTTAGTAATGCACAACATTTGGAATAGTCGAGAAATTAAAAAGTGGAAGTTAATTCCGCATTGTCGACTGATCACAGCATTGCGAAAGTATCATGGTGTGATAACTGATGAGTCGGTGGGAATAACCAAAGTGTTCAAGGAGTTTAAGTTGTCGGATTTTCCGGGTTGGAAATACACACGAACTGATAGGCATCACGTGCTTGTGAGTGATAAGGTGAGATGGAGTGTAGTAAGAGAGGATGTTGAAGTGGAGGGGGTGAAGAGGGAGAACAGGTGGAAGAGTTAGGTGAGCCCGATTATATGGATGTGGGCGGTGGTAGTAGTTCCCAACACGGGGGTTGGGATTATTCGGAAGGTTATAATTCCTATTGTAGCAATTGGGCCCATGAGGGGTCCATGAATGAGGTGGTGGAGAGGCATAGGACGTCCACGTATGAGAATTGGCCGGATGAGTCACGAGCATTATTCGACCATCAGACTTTTATTGGGGCCTATGCTGAACGGGCCGAAAAAGAAAGGCATGACAGGTTGGAGATGTGGAACCGTGCCAATGCTTATGGGCGGGAATATGAGATGAACATGAGGTACTTGGATGATCGTAATCGAAGGATTGCATGATCAATGGCATGCAGGTGAATCGATCATGTCGGATCCACAAATGGTAGACTACACAACTCTACCCCCGTATGACGGTTCGGTACGATATCCCAAACCACCACTCCATCATTCAATGTGGGTGAGCCCAATGCATTCAATGGTACCCACCACCACAAGGAGAAGGAAGCAGCGGCGGCGACGGGGCATTTAATTTCGGCCAGTTTTCGGACTTCAGGACATCTATCTTTGGGCCGGCCCACCCGCCTTACAACTGATCGAGCTGCGTGAGTCCAGGTGAACCCCGTTTTGTATATTCTGTACAATTGTTATCTTTTGTTTTGTGTTTTTTATTTGTTTTTGAGTGGTTGGGTGGTGGACAAAATACTTTTGATTAAGTATTAAAGGGTTGTGTTGAAAAGAGGGTTGTGTTTGAAGTATTTTGTTTCTTTTGTCTCTTAAAAACCGTACATTGGGGACAATGTACCCCAAGTGTGGGGATGAGAAAATTTTTCGTTTGTTTTTGTTTATAAAAAAGAAAAAAAAAGAAAAAATCAGAAAAATAGAAAATTTTTTTAAAAAAATGTTTTAAAAGAATCGGAAAGTGGTAAGATGGCAGGGTGAAGTTTTGGTCCCTTTTCATGGTCATAATTCCCTAAATAACACGTGCCTAGTTGTTTTAAAAAGAGATTATGTATTGGTTGGTGAGACGGTTAATATTCTCCGATAGAACTTGTACAATTAGTGCATTTCGAGATCTTAGCTTGACATGAGTGCAAAAATGATGGAGGCACTTAGGTTAAGCCTCGTCTGGATGAGCGAGAGTGTGGGATTTGGAGGGTTGGGGCCTCATACATTATACATATGAGGATGGTTATGTGAGGGGCAGGGGGTTGGTTCCTTTAGAAAACCTTATTGGGGCTATTCTTTTATTTGATCAACCCCGGTATTATTTTGCGAAACGATCCGACTTAATAGGTTTCTATGTAATTGTTTTAGTATTTATCAGTTAGAGATGTGAAGCATTATGTTTATCATGCTAGTATGTAATGTTCAAGTATTATAATCGTAAAAAAAAAGATTGTATTAGAGTTGCAGTGTTTATGTATGCATAGTTCAAAGTATTATTTATTGAGTGAAAAAAAAAAGTTAGTGATGTTTATAGTTGTTTATTATATTGTTTACTTTGTTTGTTTGTAATAAGTCGGATCGGATCGCTTGAGCTACTTTCAATATTCCATTCCATACCCTTAAACTTGGCCCCATTACAACCCGTTTAAGACCATCTTGATTTGTATTCATGTCAAATGCATTTACATAGGTGGAGATTTGATGATTGTACAAGCGTATGCGAGGAGAATTGATTAAATATGAAATGTATGGATGATCACCAAGGAAAAGTTAATGTGTAAATACGTGTTATGTATAGGTAAAAGCCGAAAGCATGTTAGGTTTGGTTAGAAATCTTCGGTTTAAATGGAACATCAAGTAAACCAGTGCACCCGATAAAAATTTGGGAATAGGGTATGACTTGGGACCTTAACTGAACCGGTTTTGTGGTAAGATTGGTGGATACAAGTTGAATGGAATAGAAAGTTTGTGTCGAGATGTTGCTTGAGGGCAAGCAACGTTTAAGTGTGGGAATGTGACGGGTGGTCCATGGGACAACCCTTAATTGATTTAAAGCCGTAATAATCATTATTTGAATTTGTTTATTTTGTGGAATTAGATAACTACGGTATTATTCATGAATTGTAGGCTCAAAGGAGGTTCCGGGGCTATTATGGAGTATACCGAGGCAACCGCATGAGCCAAAGACGCGCGAGTGGTCAAAAGAAGTGAAAACGAGAAGGCGCGGTGGAAGTCCACCGTGTCCCACGGTCCAGACCGTGAGCCACGGTCCAAATATGCAAATCGAACAGAAGCCACCGTACCAGCCACCGTGGAGATCACCGTGACCCACGGTTCCACCGTGGGCCAAGGTCTTGAAGAAACAAGAAGTTCACCGTGACCCACGGTTCCACCGTGGGCCACGGTCCAGATCGTAACTGCCGAATTCTTTTTGTTTATTACTCGTATTTTGGCTGGATTTTCAATATCTTTTGCATAAAAACACCTTAGAGACGATTTTAGGAGAGGAAGGATAAGATTTTGGTGATTTTAATCATTTGTTTGGGTTTATGATTCGTTCGATTAACCTAATTGATGTGATGATTAATCAAACGATGTGTGGCTAGTACTCTTTATTGTTCTCTCCCGAATTGTAAGGTTTTCTAATTGGATATTTGTTAATCGTTTATGTTATTGGTGAGATAGTATTGTGATCATTTGATTATTGTGCTATGGTGATTGTGTGTTTGTTTTGTAATTGTTAGTATGGTATAATTCGTGTTCTTGACTATCTGTTCTTGGTGCCATAGGCAATCGAGATTTAGTAGAAGAGAATTAGGGTTAGCAATACTAAACTGATTATTGAGTGACAACCTTGCGTTTTAGTAATCCAAGTACTTAGTCCTCGCTTATCACATCCAAACGCATTTTCACGAATTATAATTGTGTAGTTCACCTCATAAGTAAACATTAACTTTATTAACATTGGAAACCTGAAATCGGGAGAGAGCATTCTTTCTTGTATTGTTTAAAACTCGTTTATTGTTTTAGTTAATTTTGTTAATCAAAATCAAACAACCAAATCATTGAATTTACATTTTGCACTTAGATTAATTTAGATTAATTTTATAGCTACTCAGTAATGTATTTTCCACAAACTCCCTGTATTCGATACCCACTTACTGTTATCTATTTAGTTGTATTTGGTTTCTTTTTGAGTGAGTCTTCGACCACACGTCATGGTTTAAGACTCAAGTATAAAATATTTAGTTTGAATAAGTATGCAATATCACCCCCAAAACACAAGATGGAAAACGGGGAATGAAAGTACTCACGTTCAAGTAATAAACTTGATCGGTAAAATGACGAGTTACCGGAAGGATGAGGTTTAACGAGTAAAGCCTAGATGAAAGGAAGTCTTGTATTAGAAAGGTTGTTTAAGAAATCTTTAGATAAAGTAAATGATAAGAAATGCAAACAATTTAAAGTTTTAGGTTTAAAATGTAAATATTTAAGAAATTATAATAATAGTCCTTTAAAATATAAGTTTTCTCGAAACCAGGTTAAAGTATCTTGCCCTTAATTTTGCTCAACCTATGTTAAGTAATAAGGTGGGTAAAATTCAAGAATGCAAGTCCATTTATAACACAAATACTAAAACGGGTTTTAAAGAATGTTCGGGTTGTTGGTTCGGGCCTTGATAATTGGTCAAACCCAAAGTCAACTTTCCAAAATAATGAATGTTATGAGATAACTCAATAAAATTTAAGAAGACTTAACCAGGTATGTAGTTCTATTGTTTTACAACTAACAACGCCCGTTAAGCGAGTGTTTGGTTTCGTCGGTCCAAACTTTGTTATAAGATCAAGTTGGATTCAACGTTCCAAGTATTTTAAGAAAATAATTAAAATCAGTTTATAAAACATTTTTAAATAAATATACAGGTCTTGATAACTAGAAACACACTTGTGTGTCTTAAGCGAGTGGCACCGGTTTAGTTCGGTTTGTTTCGGTTTTTATCTTGGAATAAAACCAGGAATGGTTACCACTTGTGTAAACATCAAAGAACTTTTATAATAATTTATAAAGGATTTTACTTAAGTTTTACAACTAAAAAGTTAACAATAAAGTCTTTAAACGAAAGTTCGGTTTTTGGTTTGGATCTTGTTTCGGGTCAAGACCGAGGTTAGATTCTACAAACCCATAACCATGGAACTTATAAAAATGATTTTAGAAATTTAAATCTAACATAAAGCATGTTTATACAATTATTTAACAAAACTAGTAAACAAAATTCGGTTTACGGTTTGGAGTTATTTACGGTTAAACCGAGGCTAGTCTCTACAAACCCATAACCATTGAACTTCATAAATATGATATACAAACTAAAATGAGCATAAGTTAAGCATGGTAAGTAATCATAAACAAGTTATATAATTATATATATATATATATATATATATCAAGGACCACGTGAGTCCTCCATGAAGCCTTGCCTTACGAGGCCCGACACTCCACCGACCGAGACCGGGGAAGTGACCACCAAAGGTAACAAGAGGTGTATATTATATATATGTTGTATAACAGGCTTCAAGTATTAATAAGTTGATTAAAATGAAAGACTATGGTCAATTTGAATTTGGAAAGTCAAATTGTCAAGAACATGCAGAACAACCTTTAATTTTAAGAATTTTGAGAGAGGAAATGAAGTATGAGTAGGGATTTATTGAGAAGAGGGTCTTGTATATATAGGATAAGATTGAAAGGGTTATGCATGAGGTCTAATGTATAAAAATCGGATTGGATAATAGGATGTAAAGCACAAACAACAAACAAAACATGCAGCAGGTTTCTCCGCGCTACGCGACCAGCCTCCCTGCCCTGGCCGCACGGCGCGGCGTGGTCTGAGGTGGTGTGGGTTGGTCCAGCTCGTCTTGCGTGGTTCGTTTTGCGTCCCGGAAGTTCGTTTTCGATGTAATTTGAGTTTTTTAAAGGCGTTTTCGAATTCGTAAAAGGGGTTTTTCAAATTGAACAAGCGGGAATGATTTATTAACATAAAATCCAATATTTTATATATTTGAAATTTTTGGGATATAAATCGAGTCTGTTTACAACATAAAAAAATACAAGATAACCCGAAATTGAAGAATGTCACATCACACCCTCTCCGAACCCTCCAAGAAGGCATCCGGGTCTCGTGGTTGATTGAGATTTATGTGCATTGCCCTTCCTTAGGCTCGCAAGCCTTGTTGTCAAGGGTTCAGTGAACAAGTGTGTCCCCTTCACAGTTACTACATAATTGTCGCACGAATCATCTATCAAGGAGAGGGGAGTAAAAGTAAAAATGGTTGGAATTCTTAAGGAATTTCCAGATTTAAAATAACATCTATGGTTTTGAAAATGATTTTGAGAGTGAGACATAGTCTCAGAGTTGTGTGTGTTTTTGTGTACAAGAATAATATGAAATCATTAATTAATATTTAATCTACGACAACCAATAATACAATTTATGGTGCAAACATGTAAAGGCATATCATGTATAGGGACCCTGAGCATGCTACTAGGTCATTATATCTAACCACCTGTGACATCGTCATTTTTGGTTTATTTCGTATTCGTATTTGTATTGTAAACCCGACCTGTTTTGTCTTTCGAATCCCTCATTATTAATAAAATATGGTATTTTATGTTTCATGTATGTTATACAATTGTTGGTTCAAGAAAAAACCCTTTACGGTATTTTAAAACACTATTTTATGGTTAAACGACTTAAAACGAACTTCAGGGACCTAACCCGAAAAATAACCAAATTTGGAGACCAACCCACCCTTCCGGAGCGCTATGTTGTGCGGCCATGAAAGGCATGGTGTTCGCGGGTGGCGGCCACCCACCTGCAGATACACCAGCTCGGTTTTTGTTGTATTATACCTTGTTTGACCCTCTAAACCAATCAAAATGCAAGCAAATCCCTTGATAGGGACATTATGGATAACCCTTACTTTTTCCCCTATAAAAACAAGGCCAATACACCCATTTTAAGTTGCTCTTTCACATAAAACACTCCACATCTAAGTTCTAAGATTCATCTTTTAAACTCTTGATAGTTTGACTTCTTAAGGTCAAACTAAAGCTAATCTTTGATTCTAACTAATTCTTGGTAATTAAAGCTTGTGTAATAATAAATATAATATATATATATATATGGCCATCATTATCATTTATATAATATTAGATCAAAATATTAATTTACCTTATTATATATTAGTTGGTAATTGTTGATGGACCATATTACCTTTAATTAATTAATAAAGGGCTTCCCCTTGGGTGTATATAAAGATAGATAAATATTAACATCATAACCTAATATCACACACATAACAATTTTGTGTGCCTACTCTCTCCTAAACCAGGTTCCTCTCAAGAACCCTAACACCATCCTTAACTATACATCTTAAAGGGGAACTCGATCAAGCTGACAACTATGTCGTCTACATCCTTCTCCGATGCAGTTACTACTCTCCATGCTATAACAGGTACGCATATGATTAATGGGTTTATCATATTATCCTGTTTTCCATTATCACCATGAGGAATTAATCATCAACTTGTTATTATAGTTTGTTTAAAATATATTCCCCTTGTTTCCTTGGCTTTCCCATCTCCGACCATGGTCGGATTAGGTGTTATTGCTATTATAAGGCAAGGCTACATGGAGGGCTATTATAGTCCTTGTTAACACTTTAATTTGTTTAAGCTTATTAAAATTGTTTAGTTTCTAATTATTTTAGTTTTCAAATCATTTTAATAGTTAAATGGTATTTGGGTATGTGGTAACCATCCTCGGTTTCATTCCGAGTCAAGGACCGAACCAAAACCGAACTTTCGTTTAAATACTTTATTATTAACATGTTGTATGCAAGACTTGAGTATTATCATTTCTAAGTTTATTTTAATAGTTCAATGGTATTGGGTATGTGGTAGCCATCGACGGTCTTATACCGAGTCAATGACCGAACCGAAACCGAATTCTCGTTTAACTTTTTAGTTAATTGTTTTAAAACAAGTTGTATGTAAGATGTAAGTGTTTAAGTTCTTTTATTTACATTTTTGTATTTGTTAGTATAAAATGGATTTGTTGGACCCAAACTTGGTCACATACCAAGTCTTGAACCAACCAAACCAAACAAACCGAACTAAACTGAGTTCACTCGCTTAAAACACACTAGTTGTGTTTCAGGACACCGAATCTCACATTTTCCTTTTAAGATCTTTTACAAACTAATTATAAATGTTTTCTTAAAGTACTTGGTATGTCGGATCTAACTTGATCTTATAACAAGCTTGGACCGATAAAACCGAACACTCGCTTAACATTGGTGTTTGGAGTTTTCTCCTTAATAGAACTTCTAACATTAGTTAAGTTTATGTTTTAAATAATTTATCTCATGATATTTATCACTTTGAAATGTCGGGTTCGCACTTGACAATTTATCAAGACTCGAACCGACTAAACCGAACACTCGTTAAAATACTGTTTTGTTATTTATCTAACAAAGGGTCGTGCACTATTGCATTAAACCATTCCCCACATATTTACTTAACAAAGGTTAAGTAAGACTTGTGGATAAAAGTACCAAGACTCGATTTCGGGATAACTTCTTTTCAAAACCGTCACTTTAATTACTTAAGTTTTACACTTTAAACCCCAAAACTTTGTTTATATATTTTTACTTGCCTTTTACTTTAATTTAAGTTTTCTCAATACATCCTACTAACTTAAGGATATTTTTTTTACCTAGGACTCGTACGTTAACTCTTTGAGCCCGTTTTCCCGAAGCCTTCTCTTGAACAAATTCGTCACTAAAGTTTCATATCCCAAGTGAGTAATCACACTCCCCCTTTTTACCCTTTTATACTTTTGGGGGTAGCATGCGTATCATATTCAAACTTACATGTTTTATGACCCCATTACTATACCCACAATTCAACATTTTGTGTTCATATGAATATTTGCTCGATCTTTGTTTATGCCTCAAATTGATTACGTGCACGAGTGTTTATTTTTATGTTGTTGTTAAGCCTCAATAAGTATGATCATACGCACCCCTAACTACTTTAGCTTTGTGCTAGTATAATAGGGCATCATTCTTTGAGTATTTTGGTTGTTACCAAATACAAAGGAGCCACAATTATTTACTTTACATTAATAATGGTTGTTGCATTATTCTATTTACACATATGGATTGTGATTTTTGCCTCATTATATACATATATCAAAAACTAGTGTATTTCTCACCAACATTCGTGTTGATCAAATCTATTTTTATGCATGCTACATGTTTACTTTTAGGCTGCTTGTGAAGATTGAAGACCATCACTTAGATTATACCTTTAGGATACTTTAATGAATTTAGTGTTGATGTAATTGTTTGTATTTTATCCTGAACAAGTTATATTTGTGATTATTGAATGAAATAAACGAGTTGAGTAAATATTGTCACTTTAATAATGTCATAGTGTTCTTGAGCAATCCGTTGCACCCCAGTATGTTCCGCCACCTTTGATCAGGGTGTGACACCACCTATCTTATAGCCTTCGGCTCTAATACCAATCTGGCACACCCCGACCAAAGGCGGCGGAACATGTCGGGGCTTTACGTATTGATCGGCATTAGCTCAAATGACACTAATTAAAGCGACAGTAATTATTTAATTTCATTAAGATTAAAATAAGTACACAAGTTCAATAATTGAAACAATTACATCATAATTTTGTTTTTTTAAGTAAATATCCTAAGGTAAAACTAATGTCTTCGATATTGAACAATATCAACCACTTGTACTTGTAGCATGTATAAAAAATAGGGTTGTCAAAACGAATGTTGGTGAGAATACATATGTTTAGTATATATATATATATATATATATATATATATATATATATATATATATGTAGATCATAATTCATACGTAAATGGTGAACATTACAATTTTTATAAAAATGTAAATAACTAAATAGATATGGACATGTTCCTATTGATACAAAATCAAAGTACTTTGGTAAGTGTATGATCATACTAGATGAGGATAGATGAGGATGAGATACCAAACCACCAAACAATTAAATAAACAATTAAGCACATAGAGCATAATCATAGAGCAATAATAACACATAAACATAAATTGAATTGTGTTTTAAATAGATGTAGTAATAAAACTCGAATAATACATAAGCTACCCCCAAAATATATAAAAGATGAAAAGAGGTATGTAAAGTCACCTTAACGAGTGGATTAGTGAAGACGAGAAGATGATAAGAATTAAGATAGAAACGATCTAGCTCCTCGGGATACGTCGACAAAAGTTCCTAGTTTTAAATGTATAATGAGTTATAAACGAATAAGTACAATAAAAAAATGGCTAATGGCAGATTTGGGGGATTTATGGCTGCTTTAAATATTTTATTTATTTTAACTTGTAAAAGTGGTACTACACCAAATACGACATGAATTATTACCATGCGTTGTTGTTGTTGTTGTTATTATTAAAAACCGACGAAAGCTTGCGGTTTAAGGAGAGAATTATAATATAAATGTGTTCTTTTAAACGTATTTTCTGATTTAAGTTAAAAGCATTATAGCCTAATAGATAAATGAATTTTATATATATATATATATATATATATATAAAAGGGTTAAAATAAAAATGTATAGTTTTGTAGGAAGAGTAGGAAGAACTTAAAAATGAGAGTTAGGAAACTATGAGAGCCTATTTAAGGTAATATGTAGCCTAAATACTTGATCATAGGAAACTATTTGTTATTTTAGAAACTATTAATCTCAACCACTAGATCATAGATCCAATGGTCTAGATTTATTCTTACTCTTCCTATAATACTATCTCTTTTTATTTTAACCCACCCTTATATATATATATATGTATATATATTATTTAGAAAAAGAAACTATGAATCAAAAAAATAAAAACAGCAAAACCGGGGTCCGGTTTATTAAAGTAATACTTATATAATGTTGTATATACGTAATAATAAAAAAATTTGATTAAAAAAGAATTAAAAAAAATAAAACCCAAAAACCGGGTCTGAAAGACTCGAACCCGCGCCCCAGGCTGGTTCACGGTGTTAAAGTGACATGCACATGCCATTGGGGCATGTGTTTGACTTGCTAATATGATGAAAATGGTTAATTAAATACACACAGTTATGTTCTTCACCAATTCAAAATACAAACTCTAGAATCTGAAATCGGGTTAAATGGTTATTGTTGCTTTCAATTGATTTGGTGGGGCCAATGTTTGTTGGTTCAACGCGAATTATGAAACCAATTAATTACCGATTTTGATGACGACAAGGCAGAGAACAAAGAACTAGGGTTGCGGCACACGACTTGAACTCGAATATGACCCAGACGGCTTCGTATGGTGAAATTGATTTAGGGGTTTGCTTGGCGTTGCTGAGAGGATGGTGTGAAGTCGTTTAATTGCGTTATGAATGAGTTTATATATGGTATTAAGGATGAGTCAGTTGCGGTCTTGGTGAACGCGTTGATAGCTGGCAAACGATAGGGGTTTTCTTGGCGTTGCTGAGAGGATGGTGTGAAGTCGTTTAATTGCGTTATGAACGAGTTTATATATGGTATTAAGGATGAGTCAGCTGCGGTCTCGGTGAACGCGTTGATAGCTGCCAATCCAATACAAAACAACACTATATCAAGAAGTGTGTTCCCCTTTCAAATCAACAATAATATGATGAATCCTCACTTATCAAAACACTAGATTAACTAAACAAACAGTTGTCTACTAAGGAATACTATAAAAGCCTATGACATCTAACTTCTATCTTTTCAGATGCTTCCGGAGTTCCGGTACACATAAGAGATTCTTGTGTCAGGCCATTCCAAACAACCAGTAATGTGACCATCTGTGTTAAAAACAACCAATGCCCTAGCAACGACTCATGGGGCCCCTAACTTCGAACAAAAAGAGCTAGTGCTATAACCACAAATGGCGTAGTCATTACTTAATGCTTGTGCGACTTGTTCCGAGCATTTTATCTATCTGATCTCAACTACCTTGTAAGTGGCTCGAATCAGATCGTAAATACATAATAATCCCTAGCCCCAAACTCAATTTTATGCTCCAGCTCGATAAGATCCAACTTGTTCTGAACATTTTATTTATCTGATCTCAACTAGCTCGTAAACATATCGATTGGCTCTAATCTCTTAAATCTATAATAATAATAATAATAATAACAATAATAATAATAAGGGGGTGTTTGAGATTGCTTATTTTTACCAACTTATAACTTATAAACTTCACGGTGTTTGGGATTTCTTATATTATGAGATGAAAAGTTCCATAATAACTTATTTAACCCCCAACACCACCCACCCACCCACCCAATCTCAACTAGTCTACTCTTCCAAGTTTCTTTCATTTCAATCACTTTGAAAAACCCTATGATCACTCTCACTCAACAATTGAACCACCCGCAATGAAATCACACCAATTCATCTTCTTCTTGTTCCTTGTTCTCTGTCATCTGAGTTGTGTTTATTCATGGAAAAAAGACGAATTCAGGAACTGCAACCAAACCCCAACACTGTAACCTCACGGCCACCGATTTCACCATCACTGATGGCGATCTAATCGCAAAACTCAAACACCCAGATCACAATCCACTCATCCTCTCCTTATCCGTCTATCAAAATGGGATCTTGAGGATGAAAATTGACGAAGACCCGGATAATAATAACAATTCGGGTAAGAAACGCTTTCAAGTACCTGACGTCATCGTCCCGGAGTTTGAGTCAACCACGCTTTGGTTGAACAGGTATACTAAAACGGTAATTGATGGCGATTCGGATTATTCGTATGCCGTGTATTTGTTTGATGGGTATGAAGCTGTTGTTCGACCTGTAACGATTCCGGCAAATCCAGGTATAC
Source organism: Bidens hawaiensis (assembly GCF_021521415.1). NCBI lineage: Eukaryota > Viridiplantae > Streptophyta > Magnoliopsida > Asterales > Asteraceae > Bidens > Bidens hawaiensis. The sequence goes on from NW_027502893.1 coordinate 12,231, forward strand.
CCTAGCCGGAATATACTATTTACGTGTTATTTAATATTGATTATATGAGTTATAGCACGTTGATACGAATATATATGGTTCACAGTATGAATCATACTCAATTATATAGTGAATCGTATTGGAATTACAATTAACCAATGAACGATTATTGAAACCCGAACGAATCGGGAATTACATTATAGATGAAGTATATAATGTTTAGTGATATTTACGAAGTATTAATGCTTCGGGATAAGTAAATTATAGCACAGAAAAAGGATTTCGAATTATTAGTACGTCGGTACGATAAACGAAACCTTTAACATCAACCAAGCAAGAGACGATCGATCAAACCGAAAAAGATGCACAAATACCGACAATATGATGTTTTAATGTTATGGTTGAGTTTTTTTTAAAGTTTTTAAATCAGTTTTATGTAAATTTTATTTTAACCCGAAAAACGACCATTTTAGGCTCGTTTTAAGCCGAATTACGAGTTTAAACGAGAAACGAACTGAACCAGACTATCCACAACATTATCCGGATTGTGTAATCCAAATATGTGGCCATGGTTTGAGATGTGGGCCCCCCCCAACACCACCATTAGGCCGGCCCTCTACACCCACATTATACATTTCATTTCTTTTTTCTTCACACCAATTCTCTCAAACTCTCTCAACCTTCAAACATCCATCCAATTTCTTGATCTCCAACCAAAGATTTGAAGGTATAAAACATGTTTTTTATGCTTGATTCTTGTTTCTAACTCTATAATCTTGAGAAAAGGAAGTTTCATGTGAAAAATGGGTGAAAACCCGAGATGGAACCGATTCTCGTGTGATCAAGGGATGTATACAAGTTATACAAAGGATCTTGATCCAAGTGATGAGTTAAAAGTGTTTAGAACGAAATTTTACGGTTGAAATCGTGTAAAATGAGTTTTCCATGTGAAAGACGGGTAAAAGTCCGAGATGAAACCGACTCTTGCATGATCAAGAGATGTATACATGTTATACAAGGGATCTTGGTCCAAGAAATGAATAAAAAGAGTCGAGAACGGATTTTTACGGTTAAAACCTTTGTTTTTACATAAAAACCGACACTATGAAAGAAATGGTTTGATTGTTGGTATAGTTTGCTTGGTATAGTGTTATTGTGCTTGTAAGTGTTGTATCTAGCGGCTAGCAAAGGCTAGAAACTGAGATCCTTGCGATCTAAAGCTAGAAAACACAAGATAGTTCGGTTTTCGTGTGGTTATGAAATTTGGACAGATTGTAGCACGCTTAGATTCGGGTCACAAAATTTCACAGAGATGATCTACACATGAAAATAAGAGATCTGTGAATTTTTGGTAATTTTTGGATAAAAGATGAATATTTGGTGAATTTAATGCTCGGTTTTGGCCAAAAATAGTGAAAAATAGCTAAACTTGATAAAAAATTCTGGAAAATTTAAGATAAGCTTTTTATAACATATAAAGGTCACCCACAAAATTTGAGCTCAGTTGGAAAAGTCTAAGTAGGCTTTTCGGTGAAACGAGTTCTAGGGCTTTCTAGCTCGGTTTTGGGTGAAAATGGCTTGAAAAATGAGTTTTAAGTTCTGGAAAAATTCCAGGGAATTATGAGGATGGCAAGGATCATCCCAGAAAAATTTGGGATTTTTCTAAAGTCTTTTGGTATTTTTGACATATTTAGTGTTTTAAAGAGGTTTAAAAATAGATAAATAAATGTAAATATAAGAAAATAAATCTGGAAAATTTTTATAAAATGTCTTACTGTCAAAATAAGTTTTGTGCAAAATTTCATGACCCGAGACTAAACGGATAATTATTTGTTCTAAAATGAACATAAAAACAAATATTTAAAGCTTAAAACGTGTAAACCGGCAAATCTCGCATAAGCGAGCTGACTGGTATATAAAAACCTAAAAAATGAACCATTTTCATAAAACTAAGTAAAATAAGTAAAAATAAATCATCCGAAAATAATTCGGATAATTTGGGTAATTTTACCCGATTTTACTGTTTCCGGCACCTAAATGACGGAAACGGGTCCCGCGGCCAAACGGGGTGTCAAACCGAGCTCTAATTTCATCACTTTAACTAAAATAACAGTCAAACACCATTTTTGGGTTAAGTGTGAATAAACTCATTTTTGAAACTAAAAACGGACGACCGTGCTAGGCACGCAAATCAAGGAAAACATAAAAATGATAATTTTGACCGTCCGACTTTAAGTAATGGCACAATCTGAGTCCTTAGGAGTGTCACGGGGTTAACATTGTCCCCGGATCGAGTACAGTACTGGGTTAACAATGTCCCCAGATGTACCGATTAATACGGATTTAGTTTATGGGAATTATATAGTAACGACTAGATATTATATTACAGATCCAGGCACGTAGCTGTTCATTGTATTACCCACAGACTCACAAAAAGGTGAGTTTTCACGAGCCCCTTTTAATGAACTGTTTTAAATATTTTCCCGGGGCGGAAAGCATGATTGTGTTAAATTATCTAAGTACATACCGATCGTATGGAAACACTTGTATATTTTTATATATATATATGGTATGATGCATAGAATAGATAATTTGTTTATCGGGTGGAATTGTTCTGGGGTAACTTAGTTCCCAGAGGGTTATTGGATATATTTCTGGGTTAACAGTGTTCCCAGGGGGTATTGGATATGTTTCTGGGTTAACAGTGTCCCCAGAGGTTACTGGATATGGTTCTGGGTTAACAGTGTCCCCAGAGGTTATTGGATATGGTTCTGGGTTAACAGTGTCCCCAGAGGGTATTTGATATGCGCTGGGTTAACAGTGTCCCCAGGGGTTATTTGATATGTACTGGGTTAACAGTGTCCCCAGGGGTTATTGGATATGTTCTGGGTTAACAGTGTCCCCAGAGGTCATTTAATGTGTTTTTGGGTTAATAGAGTTTTCATTAACGGGCTTAGCATAATTTCATCATTAACATATGATTTTTTTATACTGATCTATGGTTTATTTAAATTAGTGAAACTCACCAACTATTCGTAGTTGACCCGTTTTCTTTACATGCTTTCTAGGTATGCACAGGTTGGAATGATTGATATGTGCTTAACTATCTGTGCTACCTGTTGGAAGCTTGCTGCTCTGTATTTTGTAATGAATATATATTAATGTCTTATTGGTAATATATGTGTGTAACACCTAGACAGTAACGCAACTCGCAACAATGTAATATGTTATAAATTAATGTAGTGGTATTTTCTTTATAAGCAATGCTGTTGGTATCAGATGTGTCTGTTGCATCCCGTGTACGTTTCCGCTGCGGTTACGGGGTGTTACACGACCCGACCCGTTTGAGGTTTATGTTAGGGAAACTGATAATAATAATAATAATAGGAGGGTGTTGTCATTAATTGAAGGCTAAGAAAGAGGGTGATGAGTGGGAAGAAAGGTTTCGGAGTCACACGGATACCCGCCAGTTCGGCCCGCAATCGATTAGTTTCGATGTGTCGTTTTACGGGGCGGATTTTGTTTACGGGATCCCTGAGCACGCCACGAGTCTTGTTTTGAAGCCCACGAGTGGGCCGGGGGTGGAGGACTCGGAGCCGTACAGGTTGTTTAATTTGGATGTGTTTTGAGTATTTACACGAGTCGCCGTTCGGGCTTTACGGGTCGGTGCCGTCTATGCTTTCTCACGGGAAGGCGCACGGGACGTCCGGGTTTTTTTGGTTGAATGCTGCGGAGATGCAGATTGATGTGTTGGCGTCGGGTTGGGATGCTGAGTCGTCGATTGTGTTACCGAGTGGTGAAAAGAAGATCGATACGTTGTGGATGAGTGAAGCCGGGATTGTGGACGTGTTTTTCTTTATCGGGCCAAAGCCGAAAGACGTGGTTAAACAATACGCGAGTGTGACGGGGACATCGGCGATGCCTCAGTTGTTTGCAACGGGTTATCATCAATGTCGGTGGAATTATCGGGATGAGGAGGATGTTAAGAACGTGGATGCGAAATTTGATGAACACGATATCCCGTACGATGTATTGTGGCTTGATATTGAGCATACGGACGGGAAACGGTACTTTACGTGGGACCGAGCTTTGTTCCCGCATCCGGAAGAAATGCAAAAGGATTTGTTTTCGCGTGGTAGGCGTATGGTTACTATCGTGGACCCGCATATTAAGAGAGACGATAATTATCATATACATAAAGAGGCTTCGAAGAACGGGTATTATGTGAAAGACGCAAGCGGGAAGGATTTTGACGGGTGGTGTTGGCCTGGGTCCTCTTCTTATATTGATATGGTTGATCCCGAGATACGGTCGTGGTGGGCCGATAAGTTTGCGTATTCAGAGTACGTTGGTTCTACTCCGTCTTTGTATATTTGGAATGACATGAACGAGCCTTCCGTATTCAACGGGCCCGAGGTATGTATCTTGTATGTTAATATGTTATAACTTGTTATACATTTTGTGTAAATAATTAAAAATAATGTTTCAAACTGTTTTGAGTAGGTGACGATGCCTCGTGATGCTTTACACTATGGTAACGTTGAGCACCGAGAGTTGCATAACGCGTACGGTTACTATTTCCATATGGCTACATCTGAAGGGCTTTTGAAACGGGAAGGAGGAAACGATAGGCCGTTTGTTTTATCGAGAGCGTTTTTCCCGGGGACTCAGAGGTACGGGACTGTTTGGACGGGGGATAATATTGCAGAATGGGAGCATCTTCGGGTTTCTGTTCCTATGATTCTGACACTTGGTCTCACCGGGATAACCTTCTCAGGTAATTTTGTAGTTTTTGTGTGGTCATGAATCATGAATGGATGTTTTGGTTATTGGGTTAATTTATGGATGGTGGGTGTGTGATGTTTGTAGGTGCTGATGTTGGTGGGTTTTTTGGTAACCCTGACACGGAGTTGCTGGTTCAGTGGTACCAAGTTGCTGCTTATTTGCCATTTTTTAGAGGTCATGCTCATCATGATACCAAAAGACGGGAACCGTGGCTATTCGGGTATTAACCATCCTTATTCTTTCTTCATGAAGTAAAAAAAGGATTAATTTCATATATAGTTACAAACTTGAAAAATTGCATATATACCCAACCAAGACTAAAAATATCATGCATAGCCAACTTTATTAAATTTTTACTTAATGACCCTTCTACCTTTTCCATTCAATTTGTTTAAACCTTATTTTTTTGGATTTTGATCGACATTGACGATAAGCAAGTAAGTCTCACAGTTGTGTCTTTTATTCTGTTTCTCAACGGCTGATAATCGAACAATCGAATCTGTATGTTCGAGTCTGATTATTGAACGAGGTGTAATCGCATGATAACCGGGCGATAAGCAATCTAACATCTTGAGTAAAATATTGTTTATAGGTACAAAAGAGAATTAAGCTAACATGGGCAAATAAATAATTTGAAGCGAAAAATGCGCATATATGAGATTTTAAAGTTTTAGAAAGATAAGGGTAACATGGTCATTTGTTAAGTTGCTTTTTATTATATGGGTATATTTGATATTTTAACCACTTTGTAAGGGCACATATATACTTTTAGTTTTGCATGGATATATATAACATATTCTAAGTATGTAGGGGTATATAAGGAATTGCCTAAAAAATACCGAAAATAACACGTTTGCTTGTTGATGACAGGGAACGTAATACCGAGTTAATGAGGGATGCTATACGCGTACGATACACATACCTTCCGTATTTCTACATACTATTTAGAGAAGCAAACGTGACAGGCGTCCCCGTTGCCCGTCCCCTTTGGATGGAGTTTCCTAACGATGAAGCCACTTTTAACAACGACGAGGCATTTTTGGTTGGAAACGGCCTTCTAGTTCAAGGAGTGTATGCCCAGGTTCTTTTTTGTCTTTTTATGTTTCTCACTTTCACCTTCAATCCTAACCAATGAGTGTAACTAAAAAACATGTTTGCAGCGTGCAAAAGATGCAACGGTTTACCTTCCAAGTGATCATACTTGGTATGACCTTAGAAGTGGGACCGCATACACAGGTGGCAAGACCCAAAAGGTGGAGGTAACTGATGCGGATATACCCGTTTTCCAAAGATCTGGAACCATAATTCCGAGAAAAGATCGGTTTCGTAGAAGCACCGTGCAAATGGAGAATGATCCCTACACGCTGGTATGTACATAATGCTAAATGTTATATTTATTGTTTCAATAATAATCTCATATTTTGAATGAATGTGGTGAACTTTAGGTGATTGCTGTAGATGGTTCGGGATCGGCTGAAGGTGAGCTTTACATAGATGATGGTAAGAGTTATGAGTTCAAGCAAGGTGCATACATTCATCGTCGGTTTATATTCTCCAATAGGAAGCTTACGTCTGTAAACTTAGCGCCTTCGTCATCCAAATTTGAGTCTGACTGCACCATCGAGAGGATCATATTGCTAGGACACGTTTCCAAACCGAAAACTGCACGCATTGAGCCGTCAAACCATGTTGCTGATGTTGAGCTCGGTCCTCTCCAGATTCGGTCTGGGGTTAGGTTGTCGGTTTTGACCATTCGGAAGCCTAACGTTCGTGTTTCCGAGGATTGGACCATAGAGCTTTTGTAGACCATGGGATAATGGAGGGGATTTAGTGGTGGTGTCGTCACTGGAAAACACTGATAGTCGCCGTGAACTGCGGTAGTAGCTGAGAAATGGTTTTATTTACTGACTAAAAATGAGGATTGTCAAAATTAAAGAGCCTGTAATAGCCAAGAATTTCTTTTTTTGTTATGGTTTCTTTTTGTCATGTTTCTCTTTTTCATAAATTTGAAATATAAATCTGCGCGTGTCATGGGTACAATTGAATACCGTAATCTAATAATCAAGTGCGATCAATCAACCAGAAGGATTTTGATTGTTGTTAAGACTGGCATCGTAATACGAAGAATTTAATAATTTGGTTTATATACTCGTGAACTATCGGTCTAGTTGTATGACTAGTGTTAGATAAACATTTCATTATGCCCATCACATGTGCTACAATGTAACACATTTAGCAATGATTTGCTAATCAGAGATGAACCAGAAATTCAAGGTGTAATCTCAGCAAACAAGAAATGTAAATAATACGCGTATATTGGTAAATAAATATACAAGGACATGAAGATTAAGAAAGTGTGATGAAATCTTGCAATGAGCGAACCAAACTTGGAGGCCAATGCTTTGTATCTTTTACATAGGTGAGGTCTGAATAATTTGGATCCAAAAGAGTTGCTATGGCGAACTGGTTTTCAGCAAGCACCGAGGCATGCTTGTATGAGTATAACGCCGCTGCCAGAGCTGCATGCACTTCTGCAACACATACACAAATTATAGAATAAAAAATAAAAATAAAAATAATAAAAGCATAAACTGCAACTTTGATAAGAGGGTTGGTTACCTGGACTGCCTTTTAGAGAGATGGAAACATCCTCCATTTCTGCAACCGCTTCGTCTTTGTCCCCAACCTCATATAAGGCTAAAGCTCTACCAACTCTTGCATACTCTGAAAGAGCAAAGTCTTTGTATTCTCTGACAACCTGATATGAGAAAATGTACTGAGTTTTGCAATTCTTAGTGGGCTGAGGAAGTGTTAGACAACATCATGCACAAGTAATATTTGACTTGTTACTGTTAACTTAACTAATTTTGTTACTTTTAAGAAGTTTATAAGTCAATATTTGATGACAAGCACTATTAACATACTTGGATGATAATCCTCGTGAAAAAGTCATTAATTGTGGTTATTGGTGAAAATGACCAAAAATGTGAAATTTAAAAATTGTTGACCAAATTAATCAACCACGCTTTTGAAAGCTTTACTTATCTTCCACAAATGACATTCAACTGAGAGAATGGTGTGGAATACTACAAAACTCAATTCGGAGATTTAATGACAAGGGGGTGGCGGCGCAGCCTGTTGTCAACTTACATTATTTGTCTTATAACATAATAAAAAGTAGGAATGCTATCAAAAAATTAAAATAAAAAATTGACAAGTGGGTCGGGCCGGTTCACCTTTGACTTTCAGGTGATACATCTACGAAAGCCAAGATGGAAAATATACCCGTGTTTTGTAGTTAGTATGTTTATGTTAAGGTTGTCACGAGCTAGTTTAACAATGTAATTGCGTACCTGTAAACGAAAGTTTACCATTTCCGCTATTATTAATGTTTTAAATTATTATGAGATTTTGATAACTAAATAACGAAAATTGTTGTAGTATTCCATCCAAAAGTGGTTTTGAAAATACGAGTGTTACAGGTACAGCTCAATAGAAAACTATAAGAAAACAAAGAACCATAGAAAAATGTAGGGATGTCAGTTCGTGTGTTAACATGAATAACTGGTTAGAAACGACGCGCTTAACACAAGTATCAAACATGAATATGACTCATTTAACAACTTTATATGGCATGACTATAAGACGGTTTTAGGTTTTTCTGACCCAAAGTTCTAAAGCTGAAATGAGAGAACCGGAAATTAAAAATCCAAAAAGTTTGGTTATAGCCCAATCCGAACTGATCAATGCAATGTATAAATTGTTTACTTGTAGCAATATGGATCATAAAATGTGATAGCTACCATACCTGAGTGAAGTATTGGAGAGCTTGAACATAATCACCCTGTGCCTGAAACTCCCTCCCTTTCTCAAGCAGCTCCACGGCCTCCGCCACTCTGCGGGACACCTCCACGCTCGCCGCTCTCTCCGCCTCCGTTATCGGGTCGAAAACAGACGCCGCTGAGTTCAGCTGAATGCTACACACTGAAACTGTTGGGAGGGATAACAACACCAATTGTCTCCTTTGTATTGTTGTTAATTGATGGGGCTTTTTTGGTGAACAACAAACTATGATCAAGAATGGTGGTTTCTTCTTCTTGTTTAGAGTCGGGGGTTTGTTGTTGTTGAGAAGAAGATGGGAAATTGGTGGGCTACAAGCACCCATTGTTATGGTGTTTGCTTCAATGGCAAGTGAGTTACAAATCATACGTCCAATTGTCCATCATTTATTAATAATAATAATAATAATAACAACGGAAAATTACATAAATAGACAAGTTTGACCAATAATTTATCAAAATAGACATGTCTATTTAGCCTACATTTCTCCAATTATTGGTTTTTTAACCAATAAACAACTGACACGTCGGCTAAGGCTTAGCCTCCACTTTATGGGCACGGAATTTTATAAAAAGTAAACGGGTCCCACCTTTAACCAATAAAAATTTGACACGTGTCAAAGACGGCTAATCTTAGCCTACATCTATGGTTATTTAGCCGGCATCTCTGACTCTTAGCCGCATTCGGGATACATGTCTATTTAGTTAGCCGACTCCAAATATTCCTTCTTAGCCGGCTCCAACTCAGCTTGTAGGCTAAGGCTTCACTTAGCCGCCTTCAATTTTTTCATTTAGCCGTCTAATTTTAGCCGCCAAAATTGAATATTTTACCAACCTTATTAAATATTTAGCCGGCTTCACTTATCCGGTGTAAATTTGGCCGCCAAAATTGAATATTTTACCAACTTACCAACTCTATTAAATATTTAGCCGGCTTCACTTAATTTTGGGGGCTAAATATACATCGGCTAAGAAGACGACTAAGTAAGCCTTAGCCTACAAGCCGAGTTGGAGCCGGCTTAGAAGGAATATTTGGAGCCGGCTAACTAAATAGACACGTATCCCGAAGGCGGCTAAGAGTCAGAGATGCCGGCTAAATAACCATAGATGTAGGCTAAGTTTAGCCGCCTTTGACACGTGTCGAATTTTTATTGGTTAAAGGTGGGACCCGTTTACTTTTTATAAAATTCCGTGCCCAAAAGTGGAGGCTAAGGCTTAGCTGCCTTAGCCGGCTTCGGTGACGTGTCAGTTGTTTATTGGTTAAAAAACCAATGATTGGAGAGATGTAAGCTAAATAGACATGCCTATTTTGGTAAATTATTGGTCAAACTTGTCTATTTATGTAATTTTCCCTAATAATAATAATTATAACGGGCAACGAATCATCCAATTGAGTTACTGGCTAAATTCATCAAATACATCATTTCGTGTGGAGACAAATGTGATTTACTTTTAAAATAATGGGCAGGGGTTCGATCCCCACTATAGGTGGTTTGTAAATAATATATTTGGTTATAAAAAAATAATTATATTTTCTATCATATTGTGATATTCAGTTAAATAATATTTTTCTATATATTTATTATTATCTTATATTTCTCCTTCACTCACAACCCTTTTAAAAAATTATATACTGTCTTAAATTTAACTTTTCTCATATAACATTATTTCATTTCTTTTTCTCACAACCACTCACAATCATATAATATAACTTACAAAACTCAGCCACATGATTTTAAGACACAGACTGAGAATGCTTAGAACACATAATTTTCATTCTTTACTCAAAACCACTCACAATCATATGGTATAATTTACAAAACTCAGCCACATAATTTATTTAACCAAGCATATTTTAACAAGTGTTTTTTTCAATAATGAAAATTTTATATATTTTTTCTAAACTAGGTTGATTTAAAAATATATATTTAGAGCATTCCCAATAGTTCATCTAAATTATGATGTATTAAATTGTCTTTTTTAAAGTGTAGTTGTAAGTGGTTGTAAATATAGGAAATACAAAATGTTATTGTTTATGAGTAAATTTTAAAAAATATTGTTTATACATTATAATTTTTTAATATTTGTTTAAAGTGGCTGTGAATGAATATAGAAAGAAAAAATAATGATAAAAGTATAAGAAAATATTATTTAATTAAAAGAAAAAGAAAAAGTAATGGTTTTAGTGTAATTATATAAATGAATATAAAAAAATGACTGAGAATACTCTTAACACCATAATTCTTTATCTGATAATCTTCAGAAGAGAGGATTCGCGGTTTTATCTTCAACCGGTCCTTTATTTTTTGGGTCTCTTCTACCTCCTCACAATAGATTAGATTTTTTTTTTGGAATGGTTAATGAATTTTTTAGGACAATCTATTTGACAGTTCGGGTGATTTGAAAGACAAAAAATTCCCCTTTATTAATTAGGATATTCAATTTCCTATAAAATGATGAATAAAATAATGCTTCTTTTCTTCCATTGGATTAAAAGTCATAACAAATATATGTGATTTTAAGTGGTTGGAGAGACGTTCTTTACCCGCATGTTCTAGTGATCTATAGTTTTGTTCTTGCTAGTTTTTTTTATGCATTTGACTCAATTCTTAATAGAAAAGATAAAAAAATGTGTTATCGATATTGTATAAGTTTCCGAAAAAAAATACATCACTAAACAAATATTTTGTGCGAAGAAAAACAAAATTAATACTTCGTTAAAAGCCGATGAGCTGGTGGCGTAATAATAATGGAGAGACTTGGTGTTCTATGTGATCCAGATTTGATTCCTGCACCCATAATTTAGTTTTGACGTTACTGGTTAATGATAAAAGACTAGGTAAGTATGTGAAGTTCACTAGTTGAATACTTGAACTAAACGATTTTTAAACAATTCCCATTAACAACCTAAAGGTAGGTTAGATTGTCGCATGACATTAATGAAAATGTAACACCCCGTAACCGCAGCGGAAACGTAAACGGGATGCAACAGACACCTCTGATATCAACCACATTGTTTATAAAGAAAACTGAATACATTAATATACTTCAAATTACATTATCTTGTATTTCATTACCGTCTAGGTGATACACACATCATACAATACGATACACAATTCTATTTGTTATAATGTATCCTAATATCCTGCACGCAAATCTTACACACATCAAGCACTTAGCACGTAAGCAATCACTTCATCTTAGTTGTACCTGAAAAGCTTGTGAGAAAACGGGTCAACTACGAATAGTTGGTGAGTTTCACAATTTGAGTAAACCATGATAAATCCATATCAAAATATAATATTATCTGGGGACACTGTTAACCCAGTACTGTACTCATTCCGGGGGCAATGTTAACCCAGAATTACGATGTAATTATGCTGAGCCCACAAGTGAAACCTCTGACTATCACACACAACCCCCGTGGCATATCCCCTGCCCACGGGCCCTTTGGCATATCCCCCGCCCACGGAACTGCCCCAAACCGCTATGTCTAACATTACATAGCAAAATAAATAACAACAAAATAGACATGTGCAACTGGCTGGGAAACATCAGCAAATCCATGCCGGACCAGTTGGGTTTGTCAAACCAATAGTACTATCCACACTCTACCGGCTTTCAGTTAATCACTCGTGTTCTGGGGCCTTAGAATGTTAGCAACTCAGATAATTACCATCTTAGTACATTTCCGTACTATTCCCGTACAATAAAATATATATAAATCCACGCAAATCCATGCGTTCAGTATGTACTTAAACATTTCAGTAAAAACATGCTTCCGCCCCGAGAAAATATTCGAAAACAGTTCAGAAAAAGGGGCTCGTGAAACTCACCTTAGCACATGCAAGCAGGTAACAACAATCATTATCAGTTAACACGTCCAATTTGTAATATGATCCCTACGATCGTTACTATACACTCATTATTAATATAACTTTAACCAAGTTAACCGGTACATCTGGGGACACTGTTAACCCAGCACTGTACCCGTCCTGGGGGCAAGATTAACCCAGAAACACTTCTCCGGACTCAGATTGTGATGTCGTTTTGTGACACCCGGTAATTTTCCATATTCTTTAATCTTTATAATTGATCAAAATTACGTGTCATTTATATAATTTATATGAGGTATAAACCATAGTATACTTGAAATGTGGACGAGAACAGTCGTTAATGCCTATAGGATTGTATAAAGTGCCGATGAGAACGGCTATATGATGAAGATAGCCCAGTAATAGTTTAGAGGTGACAAATATATCAAGCTAAATATATATCTATGATCCAATATAAGGGGTAATGGTAAGACCATGCCCAGTAATGTCCTAATTCCCTAACTTGGACCAAAACGCCATAAACGTTTAAATAATAGAATATAGTCGCTGAACCGGCCAAATCAATGATACATTATACAGTGAGACGACCAAGAAATGAAACTATGAAGGAATTAAAGGTATACTAGTCAAAATAATATGAAGTTAATAATTTAAACAATCCATGAAAGATTACAATATGGAGCACTATTTAACCGAATATAACTCCGGGCTAAATTTAAATATACATCATACCGGGAACCGAAATAAATACCGGGTTCCATACCATCTATAATACTTTATAGGTGACCAAATAAATTAAGAGAAGCTCATAATACCCAAGTCCAATATAAATTCCATAACTTGTTTACTCGATGATCAACTCGTCCTAACGACTATCCACTTAAGACCCGAACCAAGATTGAACTTAGCACTACATTTGGACAACCAATATATTTATTAAATGACCATAATACCTTCCCTTTGCAGCCCAAAGCCGAACCCCAACCTCTTCCCATTCAGTTTTAATGTACAAGGAACAAACACTACATTAAATCTTATAAACCATTATCCATGCATCCATATGTATCATGATCATGTATCATCATCATCTTCAACATCATAATTGTGAATGTATTACATGATCAAGCAAAAATCTTCCTAACCATTCCCTATGGCCGCCTCCCCCATTCCCTCAAATAAACAACAATAAACACCATACTTTGATCACTATTGCACTTGATTTGATAAGATTAAAATCCCCCAAACCAAGGGATGTGTTCCCTTGGGTTTTCCTATAAATAAAACCAAGTACTTGGATGGAAAACACCACACACAAACTCAAGAAACATAGCTCCAAACCAACCTCTTCTTCTCTCAGCCGAAGGCAGCAGCAGAGCACCACCACAGCCGCCTCTTTGCAACCCGTTTTCTCTATAATGCTGCTCTGAACATCTTGAACCTATATATCGTTGGAAAGCTAGAAGAAATCCTTAAACCGTGGTAGAAAGCCTTGAACGGATCTCTGCCCGGAAGACTCGGTAAGATGCTTTGAACCTTCAAAGGTCACTACTGGAAACTGCATTTTTCCAGCAGTACCCCCCTCTCTTCTTTTGTTCATATCTCACAAACCACTTGGTATTTTTGGGTGATTCTTGTTTAGGAATCCAAGGAAACTCGCAAGGATCACGAATCACCTTTTGAACATCCATTTCCGGCTTCATTTCAGTATTAGGTAAGCCGAAAACTCGAGTTGTAACAGTTTATGGTGGCTGGAAAAACACAGATTCTGTCCAGCCACGGTCTCATCATTTTACTTGACCCTAATCCACCTATTTCATGTTATTTGAACATATTGTAGACTCTTAACATCGTGGTTAACGTCAAGGAACTTGGATCTCGTCTTAAATCGCTAAAAAAAAACCGACATTCCCAAGGTACTAATGCCATATAATGTTTAGTAGAAAAACATGGACTAAGCCTAAGATACATATACATAATGAGGTGATTAGACATAAACATAAACTTGAAGTGTGTTGAAATGACATATAATTAAGGATAAATCATGTTAAGTAAAAGATATAAAGGATTTAAAGGGTGTTTAAGGAAGGTTAAGGTTAATAGAACACCTAGTTAAGGTAAAAATGATCTTGAGTAGTAAAACCCACTTATAAATAAACAAGATGATATAAATGTAAAGATGGAATTTTGGTTATGTTAAACTTTAAAAAGGGTATAACTAACGTATTAAAAACCGTATCGGGTTTGTCATAAAAGTAGTAATAATAATAGTAATAATAATAATAATGATAAAATATGAGTACTAGTAATAAAGATAAAAGTATAAATAAAAGTGCACATTAAACATAAGGTGCAATCCTTGCATCAAGTCTTGGAAATAAAAATAACGATGATTGTACGGGTAAAATACAAGGTACACGTATATTCCTATATACGCAAATGAAAATATAAATACCCATGTATAATGTTATAAAAACAAAGGATGTGATAACTATATGTTACGAAGACGAAAATACTAATAATACTTATCGTATACATGAGGAAATGATATATACAATTAATATACATATATTCCTATATATGTGCCATACGTATAAATATAAAATACGGGTTTTTTTGTGATGGACATTGCGAGTAACTGGAAGGGTGGAGGTGCCGGTAGTCGGGACGTCCTGTCTAGGCTGGTAACTGAATATATCATAGATGGGCCCGTTACCTACCTGGGGACTAACGATGAGAGCTCCAAAACCTATTAGGCTAAAGCATGTCACGAACGTCATGATTACCGACGAATAATTTGTATCGAGCATTCCCTAATGCTCGGAGGATATATATATAAAGAGGATATAACGGAAATACATAACAAGTATAAGACGTTGTCTAACGTCCGTATCGCTAATGTATAAAAAGTATACATATATACCGTCACCTCATAAGTATGTATCGGGCTAAGTATTAATAGTTATATATTATGTACTGAAGTGCATACGTATACGATATAATACAGGAAACTCACCAAGTATAACGGAACATTATTCCTCATTTAAGGTGAGTCTCACAGCCCCTATTTTCACTATTTTCACTATGTTTTAAACTGTTTTCGGGGCGAGAGACACGTGTTTAAATATGTTTTATCATGGTGTATATCTTGATTTACAATGTGCGTGTACATGAGATATTTGGCGCGCTCATGGTACATAAAGTCCCCGGTATATATTGTAACCATAAACTATAGGCAACTATAGCCGAGGAACTCTACGGGTAGTACTACTGGTCTGACCAACCCACTCGTAAGTGGTCGCGCCACTTTATAAGACGGGTGCTTAGTTTTCCGATTTATTTATTCCCTCGTGGACTCGTGGGATGTTATGTGGGGCTTTATGGTGTATATATATAGTCAAGGAATGGTTACGAACTCATGTATTCACGTTACACTGCAAGTCATGGATACTGCATTCATGACGTTATGAGAATCATATTATAAAGCATTTTATCGAGTCACAAAACTTGTGAACTCACTCAGTTTGTACTGATTAAATTATTTTACGTGTCTTTCAGGTATTTAGCTACATGGAGAGGTCACGGTGTCTCACTACGGTTTTATGTTTAACTATGGAAATTTCATGTATGAGGATTTTATATTTTGGAGTTTTCACGGTTATATCTCCCTTCGGCAGGACATAACTGTGAAATCTCAATATGTTATATGTAAACCTTTTTATGGATATTTTTGTAAAACTTATTTTATGAATGAAATCCTCATGTATTTTATCATATAGTTGTTGCTTAACCGCGCTCTCGAAAAACCTTTCATGAGTCGCACACCGGTTGTTTCCGCCTATGGACCGGGTGTGACAGACTGGTATCAGAGCCAAGGTTATAGCGAACTAGGATTCATCCCTGAGTCTAGGCTATAACCCCTTAGATTCCCTCATGAAAACGTTTTTCATGCATGACATGTTTTCAAAACTTGCATTACACGAGAGTGCACGTGTCTTCACGACACCTTTATCGCAACTAATGGTCTAGTATAGGAATGACCAAAAAAAAAAAAAGCGATATTATCACTAATTAAACCTTAATCCTTTCAGCGATGGCCTTCCCGAACAATGATCCATATCATGGCCTAGCCATCACTGACTCCGACTCCGGCTCTGACTCTAACACTGATAGCAGCAGTGTCCATATGAGCGACGTTGTTCCAATTCCTGATGATCCTATAGAGATCTCCGATGACGAGCCTACCGAGGTAATCAGGCTTGATGAGGACGACAAGGTAACTTATGACGACGACGACCTTGAGGAGATGGAGGAGCTGGCTGCAGTGCCCTCCGAGGAGATACGAGCCGCCGGGCTGAAAAGGTATGCCACGGACTCCGACGATGAGGTGCCCCGGACTATACATGAGGTAGGCGAGTCCTCACGCCCCCAAGGGTGCGCTACCTCCGATGATACAGAGGTCCCCGTACCACCGACCGCAGCAGCCGCCGAGGCTGAGAGAAAGGCCCTTGATGAATGGCTCATGGATTGGGAGCAGAGGGTCGAGGTGTTTATGGAGAGCGTGAAAGGCAAGGCCTGTGAGACCAGTCTCCGCCTTGATAACCACTATGACTTTATCTCGGACGCAAGGATGAGAGTGCTAAAGTTGGAGCATATGGTAAGAGATGCATTGCACTTAGCTGATGTGGGAGCGAGGCGGGCCGCTGCCGCCGAACGAAGGGTGATGAAATTGGAAAATGAGGTTAAGACAATTCAAGCCTTTTTGGGAGACGTGTTTCCACCACCGCCACCACCGATGCCATGAAGCGACTATAGACTAGTATTAGCGGGTAGTAATCATATGTATGGGAAGTAATATATTACGGACTACGATCCGATCTTTTGGCAAAACGCTTGTATGTTGTAGGAGTTTGTAGTAGACTTAAACATAAACTTATGTAATCAAATCTTTTGATGTAATGAAGTTATGTTTATGATATATGAGTATGAGTATACGATGTGGTATAATGAGATGTAATAATAAAATCTATGTCTGCGAGTATATGATTAATAAGTATGACTATAAGCAAATATATGGGTGTGAATGTAATAAGTATCGAACCCTACAACTACTTACATACAAGCGTGATACCAATACTAACCGATCCTTCTTATTCTCAACTTGAAGGAAAATGCCAAGGAGAAGGAACGACAGTTTACCTAATACACCTGCGCAATTACAAGAAGTCATAGCGCAAGCGATAGCCGCCTACGAAGCCAGTAGGGGCGACTCAAGTCAAGAACGAAGGAATTCCGCAAACACTGAAAATGTAGCTCCAGAGACTGGCGGTGAGGAACGAGGATGTTCCTACAAAACTTTCATGACATGCAAACCGTGGTCCTTTAAGGGAACGGAAGGAGCCATAGGAGTTATCCGTTGGATCGAGAAGACAGAATCTGTGATAGCAATCAGTGGATGCACAGAAAAACAGAAAGTGTTGTACGTGACATGTATGTTTCAAGATGAAGCCCTATCGTGGTGGAATTTACAAGTACAAACCCTAGGCCGAGACGTGGCCTATGGTAAGACCTGGAAAGAGTTAAAGGAGATGATGGAAAAGAAATATTGCCCAAGGACTGAGATGCAGAAGTTGGAAAATGAGTTCTGGACGCTCACCATGAAGGGAGCCGACATCACAGCATATAACACGCGATTTCACGAGCTATGCCGAATAGTTCCTCATATGGCCACCACCGAAGAAAAGAGAGTTGAAAGGTACATCTGGGGATTAGCAACAGTTATCAGGGGACCAATCACGGCCACTAGGCCTGCGACCATGGCCGAGGCTGTTGAACTAGGTCTGAGTCTGACAGAAGATGCAGTACGAGCTGGCACCCTAGGAAAGCCAACTCAGAAGGAAGCAAGCCAACCATTCTCCCAACGCGGCAACAGCCACCATAACAATCACAAGAGGAGCTGGGCCTCTCGTAATCAAGGGTCAAGTTCCAAAGAACCCCCTGTCAAGAAACAAGAAACTGTGAAAGTGTATGCCGCCCAGACCACGGATCAACCACGGAAGACGTATAGCGGGTCAAACCCGTGGTGTGACAAATGCAAGTATTATCATGTTGGTGACTGCTCAAGTATTGTGTGTAAGCATTGTCACAAGAGATGGCATGTGGAAGCTAAGTGTAGAATTAAGAATGGTGCAGTAGTTGTGAAGCAAAAACCGGGGAAAACGACACCACGAGCTTGTTATGGGTGCGGAAATACGGGTCATTTTATCAAGAACTGTCCGCAGATGAAGAATACAGCTCAAGCTAGGGCTTTTGTTATCGGGGCGGGTGAAGCTAAGGAAGACCCAAATGTCGTCACTGGTATGTTCCTACTTAACAACCACTATGCGTCTGTGCTATTTGATACTGGTGCGGATTTAAGTTTTATATCCACTGAATTTAAAGACCTACTTGGTTTAGCACCTAGTAAATTAGCAACGCCCTATACTATAGAATTAGCTAATGGCAAACAGTTACGATCAGACGATATAGTGGAAAGTTGCGTACTAGTGATGGGAGAACATGAATTTAACGTAGATCTGTTGCCGATAGATTTAGGAAGTTTTGATGTCGTTTTAGGCATGGATTGGTTAGCAAAGAACCATGCTGAAGTTAATTGTTATGACAAGCAAATCCGCATACCCTTGGCAAGTGGTGAAACGCTGACTATTCAAGGAGAAAGACCTGGCACTGTGATGAAGTTAATTTCATGTATGAAAGCACGAAAGTGCTTGCGAAAGAAGTGTCAAGCTTTCTTAGCCCACGTGGTGGAGAAGAAGGATGAAGAAAGGAAGATAGAAAGTATACCTATAGTAAGAGATTTCCCCGATGTCTTTCCAGAAGATCTACCAGGGTTACCACCTCAAAGACAAGTGGAGTTTCGAATCGATCTAGTACCAGGAGCTGCACCAGTAGCGCGAGCACCTTATCGATTAGCTCCCTCGGAAATGCGAGAACTATCGAATCAATTACAGGAGCTACTAGACAAGGGTTTCATACGCCCGAGCTACGCACCTTGGGGAGCCCCGGTACTATTTGTCAAGAAGAAAGACGGTTCGTTCCGTATGTGTATTGATTACAGGGAACTTAATAAACTGACCATCAAAAATCGGTACCCTTTACCGAGGATTGATGATTTGTTTGACCAATTACAGGGATCTAGTTTCTATTCCAAGATAGATCTACGATCCGGGTACCATCAGCTGAAGATACACGAGGACGATGTACCAAAGACTGCGTTCCGAACGAGGTATGGTCATTATGAATTTCTAGTCATGCCTTTTGGGCTAACGAACGCACCTGCCGTGTTCATGGACTTAATGAATCGAGTGTGCAAACCTTACCTTGACAAGTTCGTGATAGTGTTTATAGATGACATATTAATCTATTCCCGAACCGAAGAAGAGCACGAGCAACACCTTCGATTGATTTTAGAATTGTTGAGAAATGAGAAGTTGTATGCAAAGTTTTCAAAGTGTGATTTTTGGCTAAGAGAAGTACACTTTTTAGGCCATGTCGTCAACGAGAAGGGAATTCATGTTGACCCTTCAAAAGTAGAGGCCATTAAAAACTGGGAAGTGCCGAAGACGCCGACGGAAATACGACAATTTTTAGGTCTGGCAGGCTACTATCGACGGTTTATTGAAAATTTCTCGAAGATAGCACAACCCCTTACTGCGCTCACACAGAAAGATAAGTCGTTTAATTGGGGAGATAAACAAGAAAAGGCGTTCCAGTTGCTAAAACAGAAACTTTGCAGTGCACCTATTCTAGCCTTACCAGAAGGGATGGATGACTTCGTAGTTTATTGCGATGCTTCGCATCAAGGACTTGGTTGTGTCCTTATGCAAAGAAATCAAGTCATCGCGTATGCGTCACGACAACTCAAAGTGCACGAGAAAAATTACACCACTCACGATTTGGAATTGGGCGCAGTGGTGTTTGCACTTAAGATATGGCGTCATTACTTATACGGCACCCATTGCACAATCTACACCGATCATAAAAGCCTACAACATATATTTGATCAAAAAGAATTAAACATGAGGCAACGACGGTGGGTTGAATTATTGAATGATTATGATTGTGTAATCAAGTACCACCCTGGAAAGGCGAACGTTGTAGCAGACGCTTTAGGCAGGAAAGAAAGGGTGAAGACATCACGTGTTAAAGTCTTAGGGCTAACTATAAGTACGAACCTCACCACCCTTATCCACGAAGCCCAACGAGAAGCTTTGAAACCTGATAATATCAAAGACGAGGGTCTCCGTGGTCTGGTTGACAACTTAGAATCCAAAGAAGACGGTACCCTGTACTTTGTCAACCGAATATGGGTTCCTCTCAAGGGAGGATTACGTGAAAGAATACTTGATGAAGCCCACAAGACGAAGTATTCCGTGCACCCCGGTGCAGATAAAATGTATAAAGATGTAAAGGGATACTATTGGTGGCCTAATCTTAAGGGTGATATAGCAAATTATGTGGGAAAATGTTTAACTTGCGCAAAAGTCAAGGCGGAATATCAGAAACCATCCGGATTATTACAACAGCCCGAGATTCCCATGTGGAAATGGGAACAAATCTCGATGGATTTCATTACGAAGTTACCTAGGACTCCAGGTGGTTATGACACCATATGGGTGATAGTCGACCGGCTAACCAAATCCGCGCATTTCATAGCTATCAAAGAAACGGATAAGATGGAGCGGTTAGCTAGACTATATATAAAAGAGATCGTGTCAAGACATGGAGTCCCAGTCTCGATTATTTCCGACCGCGACAGTCGATTTACGTCTCATTTTTGGAAGTCGTTACAAAAAGCTTTGGGCACGCGATTAGATATGAGTACCGCCTACCATCCCCAGACTGACGGCCAAAGCGAGCGAACTATACAAACATTGGAAGATATGCTAAGAGCGTGTGCAATTGATTTTGGTGGTAGCTGGGATGTTCACCTTCCTTTGGTGGAATTTTCATATAATAATAGCTACCACACGAGCATAAAGGCTGCACCGTTCGAAGCTTTGTATGGTCGTAAGTGTAGGTCGCCCTTGTGCTGGGCGGAAATAGGCGATAGATAAATGACGGGTCCCGGACTAATACAAGAAACTACTGACAAGATATTTCAAATAAAAGAACGACTGAAAACGGCCCACGATCGACAGGAAAGTTATGCGGATGTGAGACGCAAGCCTTTGGAATTCCAAGTGGGAGATAAAGTTCTTTTAAAGGTCTCGCCATGGAAAGGAGTTCCGAGGTTTGGAAAGCGGGGCAAGCTCAGCCCAAGATATACCGGACCATTTGAGATCCTGGAAAGGATAGGTCCCGTGGCCTATAAGTTGAAGCTACCTGAAGAACTTAACGGGGTACATGACACATTCCATGTGTCGAACCTTAAAAAGTGTCTATCCGATGAATCTTTAATCGTACCCCTAGACGAAGTACATATTGACGAACAATTACATTTTGTTGAAGAACCGATAGCCGTTACCGACTGGAAAGAACAAAAACTACGAAGAAGTCGGATTAAGTTAGTGAAGGTACAGTGGAAATCTAAAAGAGGACCCGAGTTTACCTGGGAAAGAGAAGATCAAATTCGAAAGAAGTACCCACACCTTTTCCCGGACCCAACTATAACGGATAACTAACAACAAATTTCGGGACGAAATTCTTCCAACAGGGGGAGAATGTGACACCCGGTAATTTTCCATATTCTTTAATCTTTATAATTGATCAAAATTACGTGTCATTTATATAATTTATATGAGGTATAAACCATAGTATACTTGAAATGTGGACGAGAACAGTCGTTAATGCCTATAGGATTGTATAAAGTGCCGATGAGAACGGCTATATGATGAAGATAGCCCAGTAATAGTTTAGAGGTGACAAATATATCAAGCTAAATATATATCTATGATCCAATATAAGGGGTAATGGTAAGACCATGCCCAGTAATGTCCTAATTCCCTAATTTGGACCAAAACGCCATAAACGTTTAAATAATAGAATATAGTCGCTGAACCGGCCAAATCAATGATACATTATACAGTGAGACGACCAAGATATGAAACTATGAAGGAATTAAAGGTATACTAGTCAAAATAATATGAAGTTAATAATTTAAACAATCCATGAAAGATTACAATATGGAGCACTATTTAACCGAATATAACTCCGGGCTAAATTTAAATATACATCATACCGGGAACCGAAATAAATACCGGGTTCCATACCATCTATAATACTTTATAGGTGACCAAATAAATTAAGAGAAGCTCATAATACCCAAGTCCAATATAAATTCCATAACTTGTTTACTCGATGATCAACTCGTCCTAACGACTATCCACTTAAGACCCGAACCAAGATTGAACTTAGCACTACATTTGGACAACCAATATATTTATTAAATGACCATAATACCTTCCCTTTGCAGCCCAAAGCCGAACCCCAACCTCTTCCCATTCAATTTTAATGTACAAGGAACAAACACCACATTAAATCTTATAAACCATTATCCATGCATCCATATGTATCATGATCATGTATCATCATCATCTTCAACATCATAATTGTGAATGTACTACATGATCAAGCAAAAATCTTCCTAACCATTCCCTATGGCCGCCTCCCCCATTCCCTCAAATAAACAACAATAAACACCATACTTTGATCACTATTGCACTTGATTTGATACGATTATAATCCCCCAAACCAAGGGATGTGTTCCCTTGGGTTTTCCTATAAATAAGACCAAGTACTTGGATGGAAAACACCACACACAAACTCAAGAAACATAGCTCCAAACCAACCTCTTCTTCTCTCGGCCGAAGGCAACAGCAGAGCACCACCACAGCCGCCTCTTTGCAACCCGTTTTCTCTATAATGCTGCTCTGAACATCTTGACCCCTATATATCGTTGGAAAGCTAGAAGAAATCCTTAAACCGTGGTAGAAAGCCTTGAACGGATCTCTGCCCGGAAGACTCGGTAAGATGCTTTGAACCTTCAAAGGTCACTACTGGAAACTGCATTTTTCCAGCAGTACCCCCCTCTCTTCTTTTGTTCATATCTCACAAACCACTTGGTATTTTTGGGTGATTCTTGTTTAGGAATCCAAGGAAACTCGCAAGGATCACGAACCACCTTTTGAACATCCATTTCCTGCTTCATTTCAGCATTAGGTAAGCCGAAAACTCGAGTTGTAACAGTTTATGGTGGCTGGAAAAACACAGATTCTGTCCAGCCACGGTCTCATCATTTTACTTGACCCTAATCCACCTATTTCATGTTATTTGAACATATTGTAGACTCTTAACATCGTGGTTAACGTCAAGGAACTTGGATCTCGTCTTAAATCGCTCAAAAAAAACCGACATTCCCAAGGTACTAATGCCATATAATGTTTAGTAGAAAAACATGGACTAAGCCTAAGATACATATACATAATGAGGTGATTAGACATAAACATAAACTTGAAGTGTGTTGAAATGACATATAATTAAGGATAAATCATGTTAAGTAAAAGATATAAAGGATTTAAAGGGTGTTTAAGGAAGGTTAAGATTAATAGAACACCTAGTTAAGGTAAAAATGATCTTGAGTAGTAAAACCCACTTATAAATAAACAAGATGATATAAATGTAAAGATGGAATTTTGGTTATGTTAAACTTTAAAAAGGGTATAACTAACGTATTAAAAACCGTATCGGGTTTGTCATAAAAGTAGTAATAATAATAGTAATAATAATAATAATGATAAAATATGAGTACTAGTAATAAAGATAAAAGTATAAATAAAAGTGCACATTAAACATAAGGTGCAATCCTTGCATCAAGTCTTGGAAATAAAAATAACGATGATTGTACGGGTAAAATACAAGGTACACGTATATTCCTATATACGCAAATGAAAATATAAATACCCATGTATAATGTTATAAAAACAAAGGATGTGATAACTATATGTTACGAAGACGAAAATACTAATAATACTTATCGTATACATGAGGAAATGATATATACAATTAATACACATATATTCCTATATATGTGCCATACGTATAAATATAAAATACGGGTTTTTTTGTGATGGACATTGCGAGTAACTGGAAGGGTGGAGGTGCCGGTAGTCGGGACGTCCTGTCTAGGCTGGTAACTGAATATATCATAGATGGGCCCGTTACCTACCTGGGGACTAACGATGAGAGCTCCAAAACCTATTAGGCTAAAGCATGTCACGAACGTCATGATTACCGACGAATAATTTGTATCGAGCATTCCCTAATGCTCGGAGGATATATATATAAAGAGGATATAACGGAAATACATAACAAGTATAAGACGTTGTCTAACGTCCGTATCGCTAATGTATAAAAAGTATACATATATACCGTCACCTCATAAGTATGTATCGGGCTAAGTATTAATAGTTATATATTATGTACTGAAGTGCATACGTATACGATATAATACAGGAAACTCACCAAGTATAACGGAACATTATTCCTCATTTAAGGTGAGTCTCACAGCCCCTATTTTCACTATTTTCACTATGTTTTAAACTGTTTTCGGGGCGAGGGACACGTGTTTAAATATGTTTTATCATGGTGTATATCTTGATTTACAATGTGCGTGTACATGAGATATTTGGCGCGCTCATGGTACATAAAGTCCCCGGTATATATTGTAACCATAAACTATAGGCAACTATAGCCGAGGAACTCTACGGGTAGTACTACTGGTCTGACCAACCCACTCGTAAGTGGTCGCGCCACTTTATAAGACGGGTGCTTAGTTTTCCGATTTATTTATTCCCTCGTGGACTCGTGGGATGTTATGTGGGGCTTTATGGTGTATATATATAGTCAAGGAATGGTTACGAACTCATGTATTCACGTTACACTGCAAGTCATGGATACTGCATTCATGACGTTATGAAAATCATATTATAAAGCATTTTATCGAGTCACAAAACTTGTGAACTCACTCAGTTTGTACTGATTAAATTATTTTACGTGTCTTTCAGGTATTTAACTACGTGGAGAGGTCACGGTGTCTCACTACGGTTTTATGTTTAACTATGGAAATTTCATGTATGAGGATTTTATATTTTGGAGTTTTCACGATTATATCTCCCTTCGGCAGGACATAACTGTGAAATCTCAATATGTTATATGTAAACCTTTTTATGGATATTTTTGTAAAACTTATTTTATGAATGAAATCCTCATGTATTTTATCATATAGTTGTTGCTTAACCGCGCTCTCGAAAAACCTTTCATGAGTCGCACACCGGTTGTTTCCGCCTATGGACCGGGTGTGACACGTTTAGAGTTCAACAGTCAAATTTTCTAATAGCTTGTTTTCCCCGTTTTGCGTGCCTAACACGGTTACCCGTTTTTTATGTTTCAAAAATGAGTTTGGTCACACACGACCCGAGAGTAGTGGTTGACTGATAATTTAATTAAAGATGTGAAATTAGAGCTCGGTTTAGACGTCCCGATTGGCCGCGGGACTCGTTTCCGTCTTTGGCGTACCGGAAACTGTTAAAATAGGTTAAAATTACTCAAATCATCCGAATTATGTTCGGATGATTTATTTTTACTTGTTTAACTCAATTATATGAAAATAGTTCATTTTTAGGGTTTTTATACACCAGTCAGCTCGCTTAAGCGAACTTCACCGGTTTACGCGTTTTAACTTTAAAAGTTTGATAATTAGCACAAATAATTATCCGTTTAATCTCGGATCTTGAAATTTTGTACAAATCACTTTTTAACAGTGGGGAATTTAATAAAAATATTTCCAGAATTAATTCTTATATTTAAAATTTATTTATCTATTTTTAAACACCATTTAAACACTAAATATGTCGTAAATACCAAACGATCTTAGAAAAATCCCAAATTTCTCCTGGATGTCCCCTGCCATCCACATAGTCCCTGTAATTTTTCCAGAACCAAAATCTTCTTTTACATGCCATTTTCACTAAAACCGAGCTAGAAAACCCTTGAACTCGTTTAACCGAAAAGCCTACTTAGACTTCTCCAACGGACCTCAAATTTTGTGTGTGACTTATAAATGATATAAAAAGATTATCTGCAATTTTCCAGCATTTTTCATGATATTTAACTATTTTTCACCATTTTTGGCCAAAACCGAGCATTAAATTCACCAAATATTCATCCTTTATCCAAAAATTACCAAAAATTCACAGAACTCTTATTTTCATGTGTAGAACATCCCTGTAAAATTTAATGACCTAACTCTAAACCATCAACAATCTGTCCCAAAACACATATACCGAACATAAACCGAATATACCTTTCGTTTTCCGCCACTACAAGCTACAAACTCGTCTTTCCGCCTTATCTACCGCTAAACACAGAGCCTACAAACAACATACCACAATACCAAGCAAGTTACACTCACGATCAAGCCATTTCTTTCATGGTTTCGGTTATGATTCCAAAAACAAAGATTTAACCGTAAAAATTCGTTTTTGATTCGTTTAACTCCTTTCTTGGACCAAGATCCCTTGTATAACCCGTATACATCACTTGATCATGCAAGAATCGGTTTTCATCATTGAAACCTCATTTTCTTGCAATTAAACTCAAGAAACGAATATGGAAACGTGATTAACTCGATTCTTTACCTTGTTTTCTTGCTACAAACTCTCGGTTTTGGATCATGATCTTGAGAGGATTGAAGGATGTTGATATGTTGGTGTAAAAAAAAGAAAATGAAATGGGGTAAACCCATGGAGACCGATCGGACTTGATAGGGGGTTGGGTGGGACCCACCTCTCCATTCTTATCCACACATTTGGATTCTCGTAATCCGGATAATGTTTTGGATAATCTGGTTCAGTTCGTTTTTTGGTTAAATGTTTAATTCGGCTTAAAACGAGGGTAAAACGGTCGTTTTTCGGCTTAAAAATGAAATTTATATAAAACCGATATAAAAACTTTAAAAACTTAAACCGTGACATTTATTAACTTAAAACATCATATCATTAATTATCGCGCATCTTTTTCGGCTTGATCGATCATCTCTTGCTCGGTTTGGTATTAAAGGTTTCGTTTAATGTACCGACGTACCATTAAATCGAAATTCTTTTTCTGTGCTTTAATTCACTTATCCCGAAGCTTTAATACTTCGTAAACATCACTAAATATCATATATCTCGTCTATAATTGAACCCTCGATTCGTTCGGGTTTCAATGACTATCGATCGATTAATCTCATATTCAATACGATGAATTATATATTCACGTACGATCAATACAGTGAACCATGTATTCTCGTATAATTACCATGGTAACTCATGTACCCGACATTAAATATGACGTAACTATCGTCTACCGGTTAGGGTATCCCTGGTTTCGTCGGAACCGTTACATTCTCCCCCCGTTAAGAAATTTCGTCCTCGAAATTTTACACGCCCACTATCCCCTTTCGAGAGAAAGGTGGGGGGGTTTTTCCTTCAGAATTCACCCTCGCGTTACCAGGTATAATCTGGTCCTCGCTGTGAATTCCACTTAATCTTAATCAATAAAGCTTGGTACGTCCAAACTGTTTAGTTTTCCCGTCTACTAACTCTACGGAATTATTTATGATATCAGGCATGTCTTCCATGAGTACCTCCATTACTGGTACTTTCGTTGCCTCGTCGCATAGGTACTTTTTAATCCGTATACATGGCAAAGCATCATGTATAGTACTTAGCCCCTGGAGTACTTTAATCGATAACCAAATGACCAATCATGGAGATAGTCTCATGAGGTCCAATATATTAAGGAGCTATTTTCGGTTTTGCCAAACCTCATATCACCTCTCTAAGGTGATGCCTTAAAATGCCTTGTCACCTCTTTCCAGTGACAATGGTTTCCTTTGAATGTTGGCATAAATCCTTTGCCAATCACGCGCTGCTTTCAACTCATCTTAAATATTATAAATTCGATTGGTAGTTTCCCGAATCAATTCAAATCTTATGGCTTGATTGACGCCCATTTTCAATTTAACAAATTGGTGATAATTACTTTACCCATAGAAAGCTTCAAGCTCTCGATGCTTCCTTCCCCGCCTTCCAATAATGAAAGTAGGATGACCATTTCGATCTGAGATAATTG